>NC_081411.1:442813360-443113360 GCF_030272615.1 Cryptomeria japonica | reverse complement strand
GTTATCAAACTTCCTCCTATAAAACAAATTGATCCTTCCAAACTTGCATCTCCTTATTTTGATAACAATTCCTTTTGCCAATTTCATCGTCAACCTGGTCATGATACTGAAAAATGTTTTGCATTGAAAAATAAGGTTCAAGACTTGATTGATAATAATACTATATATGTGGTAGGTGTGAATGATAAAGGGAATAAATTAGTAGCTCCTCATAGTCAAAATCTTAATATTTTCACTGATCCCTTGCCATCTCATACCTCTAACGTTATTGAGATTGTGTCTAATTCTCTGTCTTCTGAAGAATTCACCTCTATGGCTACAAAATTGGTTAATATGGTAGAGACACATGATTTTCCTAAGGATCCTTGTATTACATTTGACCCTAGTGAGACCGTTAGTGCACCTGATGGCCCTTTATACGTAGTGGTGAAGGTTAAGGATATCCCTTTCCATGGTGCCCTGATTGATCCCTCTTGCATGGTTAATATCATAACTGAAGAGTATCTTTTTACTTTACGATTGCATAAACCAATATATGACGCTTCTAATGTGGTTGTGAAGTTATTTTATGGCTTCTCTTGTCCTACCATTGTCTCTATCACCCTTCCTATTGAAGTCCATACTAAATCCATGGATGTTGACTTTGTTATCATACCTTCTTTTGAGAAATTCTGTGTGAAGTTGGGCTATCCTTGGCTATCTTCCATGAAGGCTATTGCTTCTCCAATCCACAAGTGTCTGAATTTTCCTCACAATGGATAAATCATAACCGTGAACCATAGCTTATTTCATCCATCCGAAAGAAGCCCCAGTGTTCCTATTGATCTCTTTTGGCCTCAACAATTTCAATCTCTTCCATCAAGGAGCGATACTATTTTTCAATCTTATCAAAAATGGAAGAATGATATGATCTTATCCTTAAGTCAACCTAGATCTCTAGCACTTGACATTCATATTATTCTTCAAGATGAGGTTTTCTTCCCCTCTTGGATAGAGCTAATCTCCCTCCTAAGGAAAATTGTCTACCTACTCCTATGGATGTGACTTTACCTTCTCTTAAGGAGAACAACAATATTCCTCCTAAGGTTAGACCTATACCTCCTCCTCATGATGGACTTGGTCTCCTTCCTACACCTAATATTCCTCCTTTCTATGGAGAAGTTCCACCTCATTCCTCTTAGTGAGAGAAGAGACTTGCTTCTCCTATTGTTTAACCAAAAAGACCTCAACCTAAACCTTCCACTATCAAGGAGAGAGACATTCATACTTTTTCAAGTGTTCCTCCTCCATCCCAGCCTTCGACTAAGACTCGATAGAATCATTGACAACTCCTAATGCTTTTGATAGTGAATATGAGTATGTTGATGTGGACAAACATTTACTAGATGATTTTTCACAAACCCTAATCCTAGCTCCTATAATCAAACAAAGTGACTTACAACATGAGCATAGTCCTTGTTTGGATCTTGTGATAGCTCCATCTGTTGTGCTCGATGTCGCTCCTCTGGTGTGTTTCTCACCTTACCAAAATAGTGATCAACAAGATCAAGAGGTAGATGTTGTGCTAGATTAGTGATAGTAGCACTGTAGATCTTCTCTCTCTCTCCTTTCTTTCTCTTTTGTGACCATTCTTCTATGTGTATCCCCATTTTTCTATTGTTCCCTTAATGTCTACTCAGGGATGATGCAAAGCATTGAGATCTTTTCTTGGTCTCTTTCATGTTAACTCAAAAGACATCCTCTCTTCCCTTTCTTCCAAGGTAGTGTCCTTCATTGGGGAATGAAGATTATTGTATGCATATACATACATGATATACATGAGTTATCATACAAAATACTAACCTTGAGGAAAGCGACACTTCCTCGTATTTTGTGTTCATTATCCTTGGGTTTATACCTCGATTGGGGGCTGAATCCTTGTGATAATGTGCTCCTTTTCTTTTCTCTCTTGGGTGTATCCTACCTTAAAGCAATCGCTCCCGATAAAGAACGTGCGATCGCTTTAACGTGGGGGCATACACTCCACTCATACTTTCTTTTTGTGATACTTAGAATTACTTAGTGAACTTTGTTTTTCTTTGTAATCTTTGGTATCCTTTCTTTCATGACTCATAGTGAAGGGAACTTTGCTACTTGCAGTCATGGTTCTCCCCTTCTTGATCTTCCCTTTTACTTTTTCAATCTAAGTCATAAGATCCTAAATCCATTGGAGGCTTGGTGCATCTTGCCTCCTTGACGTGGTAAAAGTCTTTCAATCTTGTTTCCTTGTACTTTACTGACAGTATTGGCGTACACTTATACTCCTGCTAAAGTGGGGGCTAAATGTAGTGTCATAAAATTGTGACCCTAGCAATTTATGACTGCATTAGGGTCCTCATGCATGTGAACTCGAATCCTCTAGCCTGATCGGAGACCAGAGAGTGCTCGGCTTGCAAAAACAACTTCTTCCTTGGCCTCTGCATCACCCCGACCACATTCTTCCCATGAAAAAGGGGTAGGACAAGGGCATAGTGCAACTTTCCCCTCTTGGACAAGGGCATGGTGCCCTTGTCCTCCTAGGATAGGGACATGGCACCCCTGTCCCTACCCTATTTTGGGGAAGGACCTTCCTAGAGCATGCATTGTGGGGTGTGCATTGAGCGGGAAAACTCTCGCGATGTCGGCCCGTGACAAAATTCAAATCCTTCAAACATGTATTTAAAGGGGGCATTCACTCTCTCATTTGCATAAGTTGGATAAGGTTGGAGTATGTACAAGCGATCAAGCATTCAAGAGCCTTCAAGCATTCTTTTCCAACATTGAGCATTCTCAAGTGTCCCTTCAAGGCTAGGTGCTGCATTCAAGTCAAGGATTCAACCATTGAAGAGAAGATTGATTCCAACACTCAATTCTACACAAGCACTGTAGTGTCCACCCTTCACTTGACATGTTTTGACTAGGTTGACTTTTAATTCATGCATGATAGGAATTATTGGGCATAGACTATTTCAGATGATTTATATGATGTTGATACTATCATTATTGATCACGTGATTTATTAGACAATATATATACTTATTATGTGATTGATTATTGAAAGATTATATTGATCATGTGATTCGATGAGCATAAGTGTTGATGAATTTTACATGCCTTAATATAATAATGAACTATACTAATCATGCACTTATGATGTTTCTATGTACTGACCATATTTAATGATTATCTATGATGAGTTGATCGTATGTTGTGTTTGATTGTTGTCTGACTATCTTTGGGATAGAGACAATGCCACATCACTCATTGCAAGCGGGATGTGTCGTTGTGACTCTCTAACCCTTGTCTATTATAATATATATATGCATATGTCGTATCGTTGCTTTGTGGATGCAGGATTTGCAGGTACCAGACATCGGCTCCACCTGGCTCCACAAGTCTGAGCGTGTCTTTAAATCCCAATGGTATGTGGTTCAGAGTTGGCACAATTTCCCCTCACATACTCTAGGTCTAAGTTGTTCACTGTGAGTCATCAGTGTCTTGGCGCAAGTCGTCATGATAGTTAGTAAGCTGGGTTTCTTCTGTGTTGTGAGTATGTTAGTATTGGTTGACTATTCCTTTTATGTTGAGATTGACTATTTGATTATTGATGTCAGATTAAATAATTAATGATGTTTATTTTAATTATTTTGATTAATAGCGATTTGATTATTCGGTTATCTAATGTTTAATTTAATTTATTGGATTCTTGCCTTTTTGGTTATTTGATTATTTGATATTTAAATGTTTATTTATTTTAATGATGATTTAATATTTATTTAATTTTTATTGTTTAGCTTATGATGTGTTTTATATTTATTTGTAATTTGACCTTTATTGGTATTTATTTATTTATTTAATCGCCTATGGTTTAATATTTATTTGGCTTTTAATGTTTATCTGGTTCATTAATTCATTTATGAGCCTTTGGTTTATTTAATTTAATTTCCCCATTTAATTTATTTAATTGTGGCTCATGTTTTATTTATTAGTTTGACTTTTATATTAAGTGGGTTGTATAAATAATAAAATGATAAAACATTCCCACCAAATTGTAAAAAAACATGATTTATATTTACCTTACCTACCCTCTTCTCTTATTGGTTGAATTTAAAAACGGAGGTAAAATTATATTATATGGTGGGGTTGGTAAAATATATTATAGATTGGAATATTTTGATTGGCTGAGATTGAGGCTAGGGTTTTTGGTTAATGTTTGTCTTTTTATTTTCTTTTTTGTGAATTTTTCGAGGGTTGATTCTTCTTGGAAAATTTTCTCCAACAAGTTTTCTTCTTGGTTTTGGTTTTCTTCTCTCTTGGATTTTGGCTAGAGCTGGGATTTGATTTGGTTTGGCTTGTGGGATCTCTTCTTCAGCTTCTTCCATAACACGGGTTGCAGGTTGAAGATGTATTCTACTTTTTTATATTTTATTTTACAGTTTTTCTGTATGCTCCGTGTCTATAGATTGAATGTGTGAGCTTGGGGAAATGAATCTAAAATTTGTATATTCAGGAAGGAAATATATGAAGGCATAAATTTGTTGTAAGGTTTTATTCTATAGCTTGTGGGAAATATTTGTATTTTTGGGTTTGTCTTTCTGAGTCTGTGTCATGCATGGAGTTTTGATTTAATATTGGCCTTCAAGTGTGTATTATTTATTTAATGTTGAAGTGAATTTTATTTATTGGGTAATATTATTTTACCCATTAAGTAATTTAAAAGGGGGTAATTTGTATTCTTTTATTTAAAAGTTATTTTCACCCCAAGTCAATGGTTTAATTTATTTTACCTACCCTTGGAATTGATTGGCTGGAAGTTTATGGTAGGTAGAAAATATATTTTATTTTCTTGAACTTTGGGAAGGTAGGTATGGAATATAATATTTTTGAAATATTTTGATTGGAGCATGGTTTTTCTTGGTTTTGTTTTTTTTTTTTTTTTTTTTTGATAAATAGGCCTTCCTTTGCTAGTTGCTTGATTTTGTGGTACTTTCCGGATTAATTCTTGTACCAGAGGCATTGTTGAGGGTGTTGATGATTTATAGTTTTTATATCTGATTTTATTTGATGTATTTTGTTGGTTTCAAGCATATTTACCTTCCTATGTTATTGGGGAAAGAATTGTGCTTTCATCCACATTGATGTGCTATGGTTGGTGAGTTGGAAGTGTTGTTGTTTTGGGGAAGCAAGTGAGTTGGCCTTGCTATGATTTTAATTTCATTAATGAGAGAAAATTTAATGGCTTGATATGCCTTTGTTGATTGCTATCCAAGAGGCTCATTTTGTTATATTGATGTTGTTGTATCCTTGCATATGTTGTGAGAGTATGTGTGGAAGTTATTGGCTGCATTGACTATTATTTTAATATATTTATGTTGGTAAAGCCTCTTGTGATGTGTTGTTGGGTCATGTTAGGAGGAGTGGGCTTCCTTGTGATGACCGGGGTCATGAGAGATAGATTGGCATGAGGTTCCTTGTAAGGATGCATGAAGTCTAGACCACCAGGGAACATTGGAGTTTTCCATGATTTGTAAGCAAGTGATAACATTGATAATAAATTAATTGGGATGGGAAAATTATAACTCACTTAAACAAAATAATGAATAGTTTTGAGCCTCATGACTTATGTCCTAGGGAGGATGTTTTAGGATAGGCATGAGAAGGCCGTGAAGACGGTAAACTAATCTCCCTTGGGCTCTCATAGGTTGAGATGGCTCCACATGTCCATCAGGCTAGTGCCTTGTGTTATTATGTTATGAGGATGGCATGTGATGACGCTCCACTCCTAAATGTGTTCCCCCTTTATGATTTATGATTATGCTTATTGGATGCATTTATGTCCTGATGAGTTTTACGCCTCTGGGAGTTTATTCTTGTGGCTCTGTGTGAGTTCTTGCTTGAGAGTTCTTGTTGGTTAGTCTCTTTGGTTTTGAGTGTCAGCCTAGATGTAGAGTGTGTGTTGGGACCTTGTGTCATCTCCTAGCATGGGGGGTGGTTCCTTTGGCTCCACATGGTCAGGTGGTTGGTGCTTTTAAACCATTGGGATGTTCCTGTCTTTGGATTCTTCTTGCGTGGATGAGGATGCTTCTTCAGATTATTCATGGATAATAATTGTAGAAAGAATGTAAATGATGATGTGATTTATGTAATGAAATTCTTATGTAACGGTTGTAAAAGAAGCCATGCTTATGAGAAATTATTATGTAGTTCTAGTTATAGTAATAGCTTTTGGTTATGGTATGTGATTATAATGATGAACCTTGAGTTGTATTGTAACATATTTATATTAAATGAAATGGATGCATGAGATGTGGATAAGTATTGTTGTTTAAAATGAAATGATGTATTTTGTATTCTTGATGAGCCATGTTAAAAGTAAATCGGGTAAATATTATGATAATGGTATTAGATTTGAAATGATGTCTTTAACTAATGATTTAAGTAGAAGAAATGTTATGTCTTGATAGGATGTGTGAGTTTGACTAATGTTGGAAGACGTCTTAGGACATGTTTATGAGTTGTGATTAAATAATTTGAAATTATAGTATCATACTTCGTAGACAGTGACCTAATGATTGAATGGGGTGTGATTGAAGGTTCCTTATGAAATATTGTATGGATCTTCTTAGTGAATGAATTGCTAATATTATTAATGGAAATTTCTAGTAAGTGTATGGGTAGATGGTAAAATGAATGCTTGTCTTTTAGAAAAGAATTATAATGTATCATGTGTTATGGTTTAAGGTTATATCTCCATTTGGTGGATGCTATTAGTGGTTATGGAATTAGGATATTGTATCTTAGTTTGTGTTGAGATGAATTTGTGTAGTTACATGATTTGTAATAAGATGATTGTTGGTTAATTGATATAGTGTAAGAGATTTTATGAGTATTAAACGAGCTATTGGTTAAATGTTTAAGGAGACTTTGTGAGTATTGCATTATGTGCTTTTAGAATCATGATGAAGTAATAAGTATGCTAGGAGCATAGAATTATAAATGACTATGTAGAAGTTAATTGTAAATGGAAATCATGTTAATGCAATGTAAGGGATTACTCTTGGTATGTGTATGGCAATGTTCATAGTAAAAGGTTGGTTAATGGTAATAGGAACATTTGGACTTGATGTATAAAATGAATCTAAGTGAAAAAAGAAATAGTGGTGCATTGAAAGATAGAATCTCATATTAAATGAAAGATTAAGAAGGTTGCATATCATCAGTGTTAGGTATTTCTATGTTGGACCTATGTGTGTATAATGATTAAGATTATGAGGTATTGAACTGGAAGAAAGTAAATGCTTATTTCTTATGTAGGTAGATTAAGTAATGTTGTTGAGATACCCTAGGGAGGCAGTAGTAATGATTTATTGCATTCCGCTTGCGTAATTATTTGAATAGCTTGAGTGAATTATTCTATGTTCATAACACTTAATTGTTGTTGTGTGCTCAGTGCATTTCTTAAGTGATTTTATGTGTTGTATTGTTTTAAAAAAAAAATTAAATTAGCATGTTTTTTAGCTTTATTTCTCTGGGGTATTTTGGCGGGCATTACATTTGGTATCAGAGCCCAAGTTGCAACACTGGGATCTCTGGTTAAGGATATTTCTATTAGTCTTGTGAATGTGCCTTGATGTTCATTGAATTAAGTTACTCTTTGAGATTTGTGTTAGAAGAAGTGTTATTGTAATTTTTGGAATCTTAGATATCTATGCCTTGTGTTTCTCTCTAATTCATTTTAGGAATCATAACTTTAAGTAAAGTGTGTATTTATTCCATATGTATGTCTCTAGAATAAGAGAAGTGTCTATATGTTCTTGCTCTGTAAATTTCTAGTGCTTACTTGAATTATTAGGGTTGCTTTCCTTATACATGATTAATTATGTTGCAGAATGAGAAAAGAATGTGCGTATCCTCTTAACTAATGCGATGATCATAAAAGTAGTCTATTATGTTGATCTTCCTATGAATAGAAGGATGAAGTTTTTGTATTATACATTTAGGAATAATTTAGTATAGATAATGATGTGAAAATCGAAGGAATTGTATGTGGTGCTTAATAGAAGTAGTTGGAATGCCTTTTTCCTTATTTAATCTCTTATGTGAAATGTAAGGAGGTTAGTTGGTAATGTAATGATTTCCCCAAAGAACTATTGGTTGTTTTGGTATATGTGTGATTTTGTATGTAATAAAAGATTGTTTGAGGAAATCATAGCTATCAAAGGATTTGGGATTGCTAGTTGCACGTGTATTGGTAGGATATTTTAAGGAATTTTAGATTGCATATCTTTAAAAGTGGTAGCTGCATTTGGCATGACTAGGAAATTCAAACTGAGTTTACATAAATTTGTGTGTACTGATTTGTGTGGCAGTATCCCTTCCTTCCTCTTCTCTCTTTAGGGTAAAGGATTCAAATACTTGGGGGTTATTGATATTAAGTAGAAGGATTGGATAATGATTTATGAATATGACTCATAAACATTAAAGGGAAGATTAGATGAAGTTAATTTGCATTGGAGACTGAAATTTAGGTATTGCATTCATGATTCTTATTCTTTAAAGGAAGAATTGATTAAATAGAATATCCCATCATTTAATTAGGAAATGTATCGTGAAACTAAAAGGAGAGAAATATGTGTATTGAAGCAAGGATTTGTGCATTGCATATGTAGAAATCGAAATGATATCATTGTGTCTTTATTTGGTTTGGCAAGATAAAAGTTTTAGCTTTGTGTAGGAATTGTGTGGCATTGAATAAATATTTCTCTTAACTAGATGGATAAATTAAGAAAGGTTACTATATCATTGCCTTATTTGAATTTTAAGAAGTGCTTCCTTAGAGAATTCTAATGAGATAAAATAATAATTAGTTATATGAAATTGTGTTGGGATTCTAAATGCCAATTTTTCTTGAAATGTTGAAAATACATAGTCTATGAATGATAGTAATCAAGTAATAATAGGAAGTGATTTTAAATAGAATGATGTGTGTGTTCTTGTAATTTAAGTGGTATTAGATAAAAAGAAAACTAAGTTCTGGAAGTGGGATTGAGATATTCTTAACTTAGATAACCAGAAGTATGTCAGAAGATTATTATTGGTAAGAGTAGAAATTGATATTAAACTTTGGATTTTGTAATGAGACCTATTTTGCTTGTTTAAATATATGATTGAATAAATTTATTAAAGACCTTATGAAGGAATTTCTAATCTTCTATAGGTTATTAGTTGTGCATTAATGGCAATAATGCGTGTTGCAGTTTACTATCAAGTGAGTAATTGAATCTCTAACCTTTGTTTCTGTTATAACTTGGTGAGTATAATATTGGTAGAGATAAGATATCTTGATCATTAGTCATGGTATGATTATATTCCTTGTGCATGTGTGAGTGTGTAGTTTCTTTATCTCTTCCTACCTATGTCAACTTTCATAAAGGATAGTTGCCTATATTTTTGAAAATTTTAAAAATAATGAAAGTAATACGGACATATGGATAAAATAGAAGTCTTAAATATGGTGTGCACTCTCTAACACATTCAAGGCATTTCACCCTTGGATGTTGTGTAGCGATTACTCCCTTTAGTGTGACTAATGTTGGTCACCTCATGATGTGAGTTGGATGAATCATTTATTTTGCCTTGAGTTAATTTATGATTTATGTGATGTGTCATTAGGATTAATGTGTATTTTTTAGATTTCTTTACTTTTGGATGACCACTGATTTCTTCTTTCTTTTATTTTTCCCTTGTGGTGGCACTTGTCACTTAAATTTCTTGATTGATTTTGCCGGTAACTTTTCTTCTCTTTTAATTTAATGAATTGATTTGAGGATATTTCCTTTGACCTCCTCTTTTGTTGTCTATGGTGGTCATTTTAAGTGTCGATGTATTGTGGGCCCAAATCTTGAGCCAGTGTTGTCTCTATCATGTTCATTTTGGACCGTTGATAGTGTGTGTGAGGGAGGACATCATGGAAAAGTGCACTAGACTAAGAAAACAATTAGATAATGTTGTTATTAGCTGAGTAAATGAAGTGTTAATAAGATGAATTTTATTGGTAAGTTTCTAAAAGTTTATAGTAGATAGAAGTGCCTTGGAATTGTGAAGTTGATATTTATGGAATAGTTAAATAAAAAGCAGTTGTTGATGTCTTGCCTTCAAAATATTTGTGTACACATAATGGATTAAGAATTCCCTTTGAATGATTTGATTGGATAAGTATTGGAGCTAATGTTTGTATAAAGTATAGCGCAAAGTAAGCATGGTGGAAATTAGGATATTTGAATACCATGAAATTTGTTGTTTAAAATAAATAGGTTATATATGCTTGATTATCATGTGATGTCTAGAACATATTTAACTTGAGGAAGCTTATTTTTGGGAAATTTTCCCTCATTTAGGCTTATGACATGATTTGTTCAATAATATAATAAGTACATATGTGTAAGATATTGTATAAATGTATCTCTCTCTCTCTCTATTTGCATGCAACTAGATGTTGAAGGAGGGTTACTATGAATATTGATGTGAAATATAGTGATTTCTTCTTATTAATGCTTAACTCAGTGACTAAAGTTACAATTTTGTATTTGCAAGCATGGTTAAAATGAAGTTCCCTTGTAAATATTTTAACAATTTAGTGTACATATCATAATTAATAGCAGTTAGTGCTTCATTTACCTCTTGTGTAACAAGTTTATTTTGAATAATTGGAGCATAAGGAGGAAATTTAGTTGTCATTATCTTTCTTGGAGTTAGAAAATATTATAATATGTTTGTGTTAAAAGAAATTTTTTCATTTATGTGTGCTAGTTGTCACCCTAAATCTTATGACTTCCAGGAGTAAGTCAACTCTAAGGAGGGGAGGATGTAGTGTCCACCTTTGACTTGACTTGTTTTGACTAGGTTGACTTTTAATTCATGCATGATAGGAATTATTGGGCATAGACTATTTCAGATGATTTATATGATGTTGATACTATCATTATTAATCACGTGATTTATTAGACAATATATATACTTATTATGTGATTGATTATCAAAAGATTAAATTGATCATGTGATTCGATGAGCATAAGTGTTGATGAATTTTACATGCCTTAATATAATCATGAACTATACTAATCATGCACTTATGATGTTTTTATGTACTGACCATATTTAATGATTATCTATGATGAGTTGATCGTATGTTGTGTTTGATTGTTGTCTGACTATCTTTGGGATAGAGACAATGCCACATCACTCATTGCGAGCGGGATGTGTCGTTACGACTCTCTAACCCTTGTCTGTTATAATATATATATGCATATGTCGTATCGTTGCTTTCTGGATGCAGGATTTGCAGGTACCAGACATCGACTCCACCTGGCTCCACAGGTCTGAGCTTGTCTTTCAATCCCAATGGTATGTGGTTCAGAGTTAGCACAATTTCCTCTCACATACTCTAGGTCTAAGTTGTTCACTGTGAGTCGTCAGTGTCTTGGCGCAAGTCGTCATGATAGTTAGTAAGTTGGGTTTCTTCTGTGTTGTGAGTATGTTAGTATTAGCTGACTATTCCTTTTATGTTGAGATTGACTATTTGATTATTGATGTCAGATTAAATAATTAATGATGTTTATTTTAATTATTTTGATTAATAGCGATTTGATTATTTGGTTATCTAATGTTTAATTTAATTTATTGGATTCTTGCCTTTTTGGTTATTTGATTATTTGATATTTAAATGTTTATTTATTTTAATGATGATTTAATATTTATTTAATTTTTATTGTTTAGCTTATGATGTGTTTTATATTTATTTGTAATTTGACCTTTATTGGTATTTATTTATTTATTTAATTGCCTATGGTTTAATATTTATTTGGCTTTTAATGTTTATCTGGTTCATTAATTCATTTATGAGCCTTTGGTTTATTTAATTTAATTTCCCCATTTAATTTATTTAATTGTGGCTCATGTTTTATTTATTAGTTTGACTTTTATATTAAGTGGGTTGTATAAATAATAAAATGATAAAACATTCCCACCAAATTGTAAAAAAACATGATTTATATTTACCTTACCTACCCTCTTCTCTTATTGGTTGAATTTAAAAACGGAGGTAAAACTATATTATATGGTGGGGTTGGTAAAATATATTATAGATTGGAATATTTTGATTGGCTGAGATTGAGGCTAGGGTTTTTGGTTAATGTTTGTCTTTTTATTTTCTTTTTTGTGAATTTTTCGGGGGTTGATTCTTCTTGGAAAATTTTCTCCAACAAGTTTTCTTCTTGGTTTTGGTTTTCTTCTCTCTTGGATTTTGGCTAGAGCTGGGATTTGATTTGGTTTGGCTTGTGGGATCTCTTCTTCAACTTCTTCCATAACACGGGTTGCAGGTTGAAGATGTATTCTACTTTTTTATATTTTATTTTACAGTTTTTCTGTATGCTCCGTGTCTATAGATTGAATGTGTGAGCTTGGGGAAATGAATCTAAAATTTGTATAGTGAGGAAGGAAATATATGAAGGCATAAATTTGTTGTAAGGTTTTAGTCTATAGCTTGTGGGAAATATTTGTATTTTTGGGTTTGTCTTTCTGAGTCTGTGTCATGCATAGAGTTTTGATTTAATATTGGCCTTCAAGTGTGTATTATTTATTTAATGTTGAAGTGAATTTTATTTATTGGGTAATATTATTTTACCCATTAAGTAATTTAAAAGGGGGTAATTTGTATTCTTTTATTTAAAAGTTATTTTCACCCCAGGTCAATGGTTTAATTTATTTTACCTACCCTTGGAATTGATTGGCTGGAAGTTTATGGTAGGTAGAAAATATATTTTATTTTCTTGAACTTTGGGAAGGTAGGTATGGAATATAATATTTTTGAAATATTTTGATTGGAGCATGGTTTTGCTAGGTTTTTTTTTTTTTTTTTTTTTTTTTTGATAAATAGACCTTCCTTTGCTAGTTGCTTGATTTTGTGGTACTTTCCAGATTAATTCTTGTACCAGAGGCATTGTTGAGGGTGTTGATGATTTATAGTTTTTATATCTGATTTTATTTGATGTATTTTGTTGGTTTCAAGCATATTTACCTTCCTATGTTATTGGGGAAAGAATTGTGCTTTCATCCACATTGATGTGCTATGGTTGGTGAGTTGGAAGTGTTGTTGTTTTGGGGCAGCAAGTGAGTTGGCCTTGTTGTGGTTTTACTTTCATTAATGAGAGAAAATTTAATGGCTTGATATGCCTTTTAAGATTGCTATCCAAGAGGCTCATTTTGTTATATTGATGTTGTTGTAGCCTTGCATATGTTGTGAGAGTATGTGTGGAAGTTATTGGCTACATTGAGTATTATTTTAATGTATTTATGTTGGTAGAGCCTCTTGTGATGTGTTGTTGGGCCATGTTAGGAGGAGTGGGCTTTCTTGTGATGACCGGGGTCATGAGAGATAGACTGGCATGAGGTTCCTTGTAAGGATGCATGAAGTCTAGACCACCAGGGCACATTGGAGTTTTCCATGATTTGTAAGCAAGCAATAACATTGATAATAAATTAATTGGGATGGGAAAATTATAATTCACTTAAACAAGATAATGAATAGTTTTGAGCCTCATGACTTGTGTCCTAGGGAGGATGTTTTAGGATAAGCATGAGAAGGCCATGAAGACAGTAAGCTAATCTCCATTGGTCTCTCATAGGTTGAGATGGCTCCAGATGTCCATCAAGCTAGTGCCTTGTGTTATTATGTTATGAGGATGACATGTGATGACACTCCACTCCTACATGTGTTCCCCCTTTATGATTTATGATTATGCTTATTGGATGCATTTATGTCCTGATGAGTTTTACGCCTCTGGGAGTTTATTCTTGTGGCTCTGTGTGAGTTCTTGCTTAAGAGTCCTTGTTGGCTAGTCTCTTTGGATTTGAGTGTCAGCCTAGATTTAGAGTGTGTGTTGGGACCTTGTGTCATCTCCTAGCACGGGGGGTGGTTCCTTTGGTTCCACATGGTCGGGTGGTTGGTGCTTTTAAACCATTGGGATGTTCCTTTCTTTGGATTCTTCTTGTGTGGATGAGGATGCTTCTTTAGATTATTCATGGATAATAATTGTAGAAAGAATGTAAATGATGATGTGAATTATGTAATGAAATTCTTATGTAACGGTTGTAAAAGAAGCCATGCTTATGAGAAATGATTATGTTGTTCTAGTTATACTAATAGCTTTTGGTTATGGTATCTGATTATAATGATGAACCTTGAGTTCTATTGTAACATATTTATATTAAATGAAATGGATGCATGAGATGTGGATAAGTATTGTTGTTTAAAACGAAATGATGTATTTTGTATTCTTGATGAGCCATGTTAAAAGTAAATCGGGTAAATATTATGATAATAGTATTAGATTTGAAATGATGTCTTTAACTAATGATTTAAGTAGAAGAAATGTTATGTCTTGATAGGATGTGTGAGTTTGAGTAATGTTGGAAGATGTCTTAGGACATGTTTATGAGTTGTGATTAAATAATTTGAAATTATAGTATCATATTTCGTAGACAATGACCTAATGATTGAATGGGGTGTGATTGAAGGTTCCTTATGAAATATTGTATGGATCTTCTTAGTGAATGAATTGCTAATATTATTAATGGAAATTACTAGTAAGTGTATGGGTAGATGGTAAAATGAATGCTTGTCTTTTAGAAAAGAATTATACTGTATCATGTGTTATGGTTTAAGGTTATATCTCCATTTGGTGGATGTTATTAGTGGTTATCGAACTAGGATATTGTATCTTAGTTTGTGTTGAGATGAATTTGTGTAGTTACCTGATTTGTAATAAGATGATTGTTGGTTATTTGATATAGTGTAAGAGATTTTATGAGTATTAAATGAGCTACGGGTTAAATGTTTAAGGAGACTTTGTGAGTATTGCATTATGTGCTTTTAGAATCATGATGAAGTAATAAGTATGTTAGGAGCATAGAATTATAAATGACTATGTAGAAGTTAATTGTAAATGTAAATCATGTAAATGCAATATAAGGGATTACTGTTGGTATGTGTATGGCAATGTTCATAGTAAAAGGTTGGTTAATGGTAATAGGAACATTTGGACTTGGTGTATAAAATGAATCTAAGTGAAAAAGGAAATAGTGGTGCATTGAAAGATAGAATCTCATATTAAATGAAAGATTAAGAAGGTTGCATATCATGAGTGTTAGGTATTTCAATGTTGCACCTATGTGTGTATAATGATTAAGATTATGAGGTATTGAACTGGAAGAAAGCAAATGTTTATTTCTTATGTAGGTAGATTAAGTAATGTTGTTGAGATACCCTAGGGAGGTAGTAGTAATGATTTATTGCATTCCGCTTGCGTAATTGTTTGAATAGCTTGAGTGAATTATTCTATGTTCATAACACTTAATTGTTGTTGTGTGCTCACTACATTTCTTAAGTGATTTTATGTGTTGTATTGTTTAAAAAAAAAAATTAAATTAGCATGTTTTTTAGCTATATTTCTCTGGGGTATTTTGGCGGGCATTAGAAGCACTTCTATCAACATTTCGACTACAACCTCCCTTGAGGTGATTTACAATTCAATCTTTCATTTACATCTACTTGCAAGTACTTTCTTTCATTACTTGGTTAATTCCAAATATGGGGTTTGACCTAAAGGCAAACCCCCAATCCCAACCCATTTTCTTCTCATTTTTGTGTATAGGTTGCAGGTGCGCAGCTGGACTTTCAGATCTGGGTTCCATTTGCAGAGGCAGAAAAATACTTTTTGTTTTGTGGATTTTTTGGAGGACTGTGTACATTCCCGCCATGGTCCAGACAACTTCGTGTCAACATTTTATTTCCAGATCCAAGTGCACAGCTTCATCCCATATTCCGATCTCAAGTTATAATCATTTATTTGTGACGTTTGCACTACATAACTCAATCAAATTCCTTTCCAAATCAAACAAGGAAAAGGGGGATCATGCTAACATTCTTAATTCATTTAGAATTCAATCTACCATCTTTGTGTGGAGATATTGAATCTAGTGAATTATATCATCCCCTTCTTCCTAATGTAATGGTGAAAAGTGCTTGAAGGATAATCAATAGTGAAACTCTCATCTCCTTTTCAGGGAAGGGGTAGTTTTCCTCTTGATCTATCACTCATCATTTTCCCACCATTACAGTAACAAACCAATAATTAAGCCCTATGGCATTCAATATATAACATCCTCAGTAAATGGGCACAAAAGTCAATAAAGGAAAAGCAATTGGTCACCAAGGGCACAAATAGCAGCATCCCCATTCATAATGACATTAATAAAAAGATAAATAATCAATAAAGTATGGGGCTAGCCTTCAAAGCTCTTTGAGTAGTCACATGCATCAAGTATAGACTTCAAATAAATATAGTCACAAGTCCCTTATGACAGTGACAAATTTGCAGTTATTGAGATATAGTAAGAATAGACATGATAATGAAAAAAGAATAATATGAGTATATTACAGACCTGCAAATGAGAATACAATTATGAATAGCTACAACACATAGAACCTTAAGGGTTTTATAGCAAAACACTCAATGCAAAAGAGGTTTGTAATATTGAGAATTGTGAGACATGGACTAGCTCTAATACCATGTGAGACGTGGACCAACTCTAATACCATGTGAGATTTTGCCAAGATCAAGAGGCAATGGAAAGCACAAATAAGAGAGAACAAAATAGATGATAGAAATAAACTGTATTCTATCAAGATGAAAAATATGATCAACTGGATCATTAAGCATTTGTTACATACAATGAATATGAGCCTGCTTATATAGGCAAGGCTATATGGATATGTGAGCACACAAACATGACATGTGGCTCAATAAGAAACAAGGGTAGGTAGGAGAAACAATATAATATTCCACATGAGGTGGATCACCCACTGAATGTGAAGTGTAACAACAAGATCAACACCATAAAAGGCAGAAATTCTCCTACACACACTATCCCAATGTGGCACAAACACCCAAGTGTCTCATACCCAAACTACTATGAAATGCATGTACCTAAGTAAACTTAAGTAAAGTGTAATAATATCCATGATGAATAATTATTTACACCAACATCCCCCCTTAAGTGCAACTGAGCAATGCAAGATGGGTCCCGGCTACTAGGCCATGTTAGGTACCCATGTACAAATGCAAATGCATGAAAATCAATGCAATGAAATCTCTCACAAAGTGGGGAAAGAGAGAAAAACCCAATGGGAAAAAACCCTCCCCCAAAAGAGAGATGATGAAAGCACACAATGCTCTCAATGATGAATGAGAAGAACAAACTATGTCCCCCCCATAAGAGAGAAGAAGAGACCATGAAGCCCCCCCCCTCAATGTTGAATCTCCTGCAAAGATGGTCCAATGATGATGACCAAAATACCTTCCCATAAGGAAGAAAGAGAGCCAATGTTGCACCAATAATGTCAAAGTGTGACAAAACCCGGTACCAAGTTGATGACGATGAATCACTCGCTGCAACAAAAAGAAGATCAGGCATAAAAAAAGTTTTTTTTTTTTTTATTTATTAAAAAAAAATTATTTTAAAAAAAAATAGAAAAAAGTTATATATTTTTTTTTTATTTATTAAAAAAAATTTTAAAAATCAAAAAAACAAAATTATTATCCCCCCCCACACGGGGAGGGGCCTGCAGGGTACTGCGGGACCACCGCAGGTACACTGCGGGGCCGCAGTGCTTGCGGTCACCCGCAATGACTATGGGGCCGTAGGTACACTATGGTTACCCGCAGTGACTGCGAGGCCACAGGTACTGCGGGCCACAGGCTGCGTCACCCGTAGTACTGCGGTGACCCCAAAAAAATTCGCCCTTTTTTTTGAAAAAAATCGAAAAACAAAAAATGCGCCCCCCCTTCACAAATTTAATAAAATTTAATTTTTTTGATTTTTTGATTTTTTGAAATTAATTAAAAAATGGAAAAAATAAAAAAAATATTTTTAGACCTGTACTTGCAAGTCTGTACGACGGGTTAGGAGGGGAGATTTTTTCAACTCGGGGTAATGGAGGTCGATTTCGACAAATTGACAGTCGATCTTGGGGTTTTTGGGCCTTCTGAGCACAATGGCGATGACGTATTTGACCAAAAATGCTCCAAAATTGCATATCACTGCCGGGACAAGTCACCACCCTCCACCTTCAAATGACTCTAGATTTGGCCTCGAATGTCGGATTTGGACGAAATAAAAAGCGATTCTTACTTTCTCAAACCTCCTCAATCCAATGGTGACCTCAAATCTGACCCAACAAGCTCCAATAATAACCTACAATAGAAAGCTCCAAAATGCAAACCCCGAAATTCTCTCAATTGGCAAACCAATGGCACTCTAATGGCTTCGATACCATGTGAGACATGGACCAGCTCTAATACCATGTGAGACATGGACCAGCTCTAATACCATGTGATATTTTGCCAAGATCAAGAGGCAATGGAAAGCACAAATAAGAGAGAACAAAATAAATGATAGAAATAAACTGTATTCTATCAAGATGAAAAATATGATCAACTGGATCATTAAGCATTCGTTACATACAATGAATATGAGCCTACTTATATAGGCAAGGCTATATGGATATGTGAGCACACAAACATGACATGTGGCTCAATAAGAAACAAGGGTAGGTAGGAAATAGGTGTGGGTAGGTAGGAGAAACAATATAATATTCCACATGAGGTGGATCACCCACTAAATGTGGAGTGTAACAACAAGATCAACACCATAAAAGGTGGAAATTCTCCTACACACACTATCCCAATGTGGCACAAACACCCAAGTGTCTCATACCCAAACTACTATTAAATGCATGTACCTAAGTAAACTTAAGTAAAGTGTAATAATATCCATGATGAATAATTATTTACACCAACAAGAATGAACAAGGAGCTAAAAAAGAACATTCAATAACAGTAAGAGAAACATTACAAGGTATTCAACAGTATATTCATGCAAAAAACAATGATGCTTCAGGAAAGAATTGGTAGATCAAATCCCTCATTAAGAGTTGTGCAAATATCCATAAGTAAATAATGAGAGTAAAATTCCTCAAACAAACATGTACAAAACCCTAGTGAGAAGATATTAAGTTATTAAAGCCATGACTTTCATACTGTGTATGTATTTAGGGTTTTGTCAAAAAACCCTAAATATATACAAAAAAATGAAAGATGACATTCATCACAAAATAAGATTATGTTCATATTCATACTGTGAAAAGCATCAAGCAGAGGATTAAGCATGCATATTTTATAGATAAAACCATAAAGGCGTGCTTTCAAGAAAAGGGTTTCCATTTTTTTGAAAGATAACTGAGAGAGGAGGAAAATAATCACTTACCATGCTCAGTGCATGCGGATAAACCTTTTTTATAAGTTCTACTTCACTCCAAACCCTTTAAAACACCAGTTGCAGTCCCACTTCAAGCCCTTGTTCAAGCAAATGTGTGCATGATGGCCAGAGAAGGGTAGTTTTCTCCAAAGAATATGCAAATGAAATGTTTTTAGGTTTTTTTTAAGCCTTTTTACCATACATGCCCTAATCTCTTTTGACATTTTATGGGCTTATTTTAATTTAAAAAGTTGTTTTTAATTATAAAGTGGTCAAGTTTTTTTAAACTCCCACTAGGACTAAAAGTCCTAATTGTCATGCTAGTCGAGGGGGCTCTAAACCCATTTTTATTAAGTGCAAAAAGCTCCAATATTTTTTATTATTATATTTTATTATTAATAATGGTATAAAAAAGTAATGAAAATAAATAAAAAAATTATTAATTATTTTATTTTTATAAATATAAGTAAAAGTAAAAAGGCATTATAAAGGTTATTTTAATCTTTATTTAAAACACTTCTATTCATTTAAATAAAATAATTAATTAAATAAGTGCACTTAAGAGTTTTTCTATTCTATGC
This sequence comes from Cryptomeria japonica, assembly GCF_030272615.1. Taxonomy (NCBI): domain Eukaryota; kingdom Viridiplantae; phylum Streptophyta; class Pinopsida; order Cupressales; family Cupressaceae; genus Cryptomeria; species Cryptomeria japonica. Next base: position 443,093,387 of record NC_081411.1, on the reverse strand, counting down.
ATGAAAGCATAATCAAAGAAATGTAAAATAAATATTAAAGTGATGTTCTTATAAATTGCTTTTAATATTTATTACATATGCATAATAAAGGATGAAGTCATGCAGATATATTAAATATTAAAAGTGAGAGTCATGTGGACTATACTTTTATATTATTCTAAATTCCCTTTATTACACAAATCATGCATAGGACAAAAGATCAGTTTAGCAGCAGTTTAGAGGTGGTTTGAGGCAGTTATCAACAGATTGAGGCTATTTTGAGAGTCTTTTTGGTTTGCATATGGACTTGAGGGCTTTTTGGCAGTATTATTGCATCTTTTCATGCAGTTTTGGATCCTTTTTTGGATATTTTTTTATTGTGCTCGGATTTCAGACTTGAGTTCATCTTTTTGGGAGTGCAGTTCAATATTTTAGGGTTTGCATGCCTTGTTTTTGTATATAGAGGAAAGCTTGTTATCTTTTTCCTCGGTTCTTGCCTTTGTTTTTCTCTTGCCTTAAGAGAAGTTCAGAGATTTGTAGCTCAGACATTGATATATACATATTTGCAACATTTTTTCAGTTCTATTTTTAGCAAGATTCCTTTTATTTGCAAAATTTCATAAGTTTACCTTGATAATTCTGTTTGTTCATGACAGATCTGATAGAAGAATTTTTGTGTTTCATTTGAAACCTTGAATCTTTTGTCTCCTTAGAATGCATGCATCATTGCTTTTTCAGAAGCACGGGTCTTAGTTTGTGCTGCATGTTTTGGTAAATTTGTGTTGAGAAATTAACTTTCCTTCCAAGTTTATTAAATACTTAACCTTTCAAAGAAATGCCCATGTGATAGGGAAGTTAATTATTTTGTGTACATAGAATTTCTGATAGATTTTTGTGAGTCATGACAGTTTTATCATCAAAATTTTGGTGCATCACCTCCTAGAATAGTTTCAGTTTCAAGCTTAATCCAACCACTATTTACTCTTTTCCTTACCCATCATTAGTTTTATGAGGTATTTCAAAGGGAGTCGGCCCATGACCCAGAGATTCATTTCTCTTTCTGAGTTTACCCACAAATCGAGTTTCGTTTCCATGTTGCACAGGATTGCATAAGCACTGGTACTGATTTGCTTTGCAGAATCGGGTGCATCCTCTGTGACAATAGAGACCAAGTCAAAATTTGGTGTCTTCGGGGAGGAAAGGGTAGCTCACGAACCTTAGCACGACATCTTCATTGGTGTTCTCTCACACAATGATTCCTTTATTTCTAGTTGAGGTTTGCAAAGGTTGAGGATCAATGGTCATAGGCTTATTTTATTCCCTTAAAGGGGAAGGAATGGACGAAACCCCAATAGGTTGAGAGATAGAAGATGCCAATAAATTTTCTTTGTAGGATGTAGGAGGTGGGGATAATACATATATAGGAGGAATATAAGGAGTAGGAAGAATACCAGGTCCATTATGAGGAGGAATAATATCCATGGGTGTAGGGTCTTAGGTTTATTCAAGGCCATGATCATCTCATGTTTCCATTTTTTACAAGATAAGAAAAGGATGTCATTTTAAGGCTTAAGAGGCTCAATTTGTTTAGGCCAAAAGTAATCAAAGAGTGAAATTTTAATGCTTAACAATGGGTTGGTAAAGGCTATGATTAATCATTTTTAATAATTTCATTATGAGGGAATTTTAAACATTTATGAATTGTAGAAAGGATATCTTTCATGGAAGAGAGCCAAGGATGTCCCAACTTCACACAAAATTCATATGATATAGGAATAATAGCAAAAGTGACATCTAAGCACTTAGTACCAACCTTAACATGATGGGTGATAGAACCAATAGTAGGGAAAGAGAAACCATCATACACCTTAACCATAACATCAGATTTATCATATGTTACTTGATGCAATTATTGATTATATAGATGTTCTTCAGTAATCACATTCACCATACACATTGGATATGAGCACCCCTCATAACAATTTGTCTTTGATCTTCACAGTGATATATAATGGGCCATCAGGTGCAACAATAGTCTCACTAAGATCAAAAGTAATGCATGTCTTTTCGAGGTGTAGATTTGTCAAAAAAGTTCACAATATTATTAAATTCTATGCCAAGGTCATTAGGAGAAAAAGCAAGAGACTTGGACTCAACAACATTAGTAGAACGAGAAGGCAATGGATTGATAAAGATTTGGAGGTTTCAATTAGGAGGAGCTATAGATTTATTCCCTTTGTCATTGATACCACTACAAATATAGTATTGTTATCAATGAAGTATTGGATCTTATTTCTCCATCGGGGACATTTCTCAATTTCATGGCTAGGTTGACAATGATATTGACAAAAAGCTTTAAGATCATGGTAAGTTGGTAATGGTTTAGAATTGTCAACTGGTTTGATGGGAGGAATTTGCAGCACATTAGCATTCATCACTCTCAACAATATGCTATACAAAGACTCGGAAAGAGGAGTTAATTCCTTTCTAAAGTATTTGGATAAATGGGCCACATCTGATGTCGTGGCTACTACCTGAGTGTTTATGTTGTCATTAATCTTGATGAAACTTTTTTGGTTTTGACTTCATAAATGATAGTTGAGTACTCTCAATCTTATCAACCAGAGCCATTGAAGAGGATGATTTAAATTGAACCACTTGAAGCTAATAATTATCAAGCACTACACACAATTGTGTAAAACAAGTAAACTTAGAAAATAGAAGCTTATCTCTAATATCTCCTTGTAAATTAGCAATAAAAATTCTTTGGATATCATGAACATGCATAGGATAAGCAATTTATAAATGAAAATGTTTATATCTACAAATAAAATCAGTCACTTTTCTTTAACTCCTTGCTTACAATGAATCAAATCAGTCAAAGTAATGTTAGGACCAATGTAACTTTAAAATTGTTGAATGAAAGCATTAGCCAATTATTGAAAATAAGTAATAGAATAAAGAGACAAAGAACAATACCATTGCAAGGCTTTATCACTAACGGTTCTAGTAAACAGTTTGGCCATGAGTCTTTGATCATGAGAAAAATCACTACACAAAGTTTTAAATTTCTTCACATGAGTCAAGGGGTCAACTTTTCCATTGTACAACTCCAATGAGGAACTTCCAAATACTTAGGGGGGACAGCACAGACAATGTCATCAGAATATGGGCTTATTACATTTGATGAGCTTATAAGGCACTGAGAGGGGGGGGGGGGGTGAATCAGTGCAAGTAAAAATAATACAAATTTGATTATCAATTTCACCAATTTAAAACTCAATAGGAATATAAGAAATAACGCCAAGTAAGCAATCACCACATAAATCATAAACCACATGACACAAGAGGCTATACGTGGAAAACCCAAATGGGAAAAACCACGGTGGGAGATGGTACCCACAAAGATCCACTATCTATAGTATAGAGATTTGACCAGTTAAGGTCTACAATACCCAGTTAGGGGCACATCCTATTAGAAGTGTCTAAGCCCAATTAAGAGCTATACAATGAAGCCTATGAGGACCATGTTGGCATTTGCATGAAGATTGAATTAATGAAATGTTATGTTGTCATTGATGTCAATTATAACTGATAATGATGTTGTTATAATGTTGTTTTTCTACTCGTAAGTGAACTTGTGAAGGAAATCGATGTTTCTAGAGAAGAAGTGAGATCAACCAGTAAACCCTACCTATTGATATGATAAACCCTAACCGATGGAGTTTGGTAAATCGGTTGTATTGGTTTTTTATCTAATGATGAGTGGTAATGATTATGACACATATGAATATTGTATGAGAAGAATTTCAAATGGTTTTTGGTGCATTGAGTTAACGATTTTTGTCTTGGGAATGAGCAAGTTTATTGCATGTAATGTAAACTGCGTGATGAGTTACAGAATTTGATGAAGCAGTGATCAAGGAGCAATCAAGGATATCTTGAATGATGTGTAGTGATTATTATATAATCCAACGGTCTTACTTGAACCAATTTGTTTGTAATCTCTATGAGATAATTAGGTTTGGGATGTGTTACCAACCTGATGCTTTGTTTATAAGGTCGATGAGTTGTTTTGTTGTAGAGTTGGCAATTTTTTATTGAGAGTAAGAGAGTGTGGTTGCCGAACCAGATGATGTATCTATAGTTTGTGTAAAGGCATATAAGAGCATGAAAAGGATTCAAACAAGCAAGTGTAGTGCTATTCAAACAGATCAGTAAACCCTTATTGTTTTCTAACAATTACAACAGTCAAATCCCCTAACTGGGTAAGCTCTAACAAGCTTAGTGTTATTCAAATCCTCTAACCAGGTGGTCCATTAGCTTGGATTTCAAATCTTGTACCAAGGTTACTCCTTACAGGTTATTACTTCTAATAGGGTATTACTTTTAATAGAGCATTATAGTCAATCCCTTAACCGAGTGGTCCCTAATAGGATTTGTTCTTAAAGGACTTTTTGTAAAGATTTAATAGGCTTGGCTCCTAACAGGGAAAACTTCAGAAGAGTTCAGAATACTTGTGGGTATTAATCCCCACCATGGTTTTTCCCATTTCGGTTTCCACATCAAAAATAATGTGTCAAGTGGTGAATGCTTTTGTGGTTATGTTTACTATGGTTGAATTGCTTAACTGCTAAATCCACTTTGATATGTTATGTTAACCAGCAGCAATCTGAAATGAGGTTTTCCTTATGTCAGTAAAGTATTTAGATGTTTGTGAGTTTCAATTTGTTTTACTATTAGTTTGTTATAATAGTAAACCGGTTTAACTTGTCAGTAATATTTCATTTGAAATTCAGTGTTTAAACTAGTCAGTTCTGAGTTTTCTTTGAGAGGTTGATTTTGAAATTGGTGAAAGTTTATATCAGTTTTTTTATCTACTGATTCACCCCCCCTTCTCGGTAGTTGACCAGATCCTTATTATTTCATCATACCATCATACCAGCCCTATTAGGAGCTACCCACATTACTGGGATTTGCAAACACAAGTTAATGTGTCACCTGGTTAGAGCATTTAATGATCAGACCTGTTAGGATCCAACTGCACCCTATTAGGAATGACCTTGTGAGAGGATTTTCTTGCTGCAACTATTAGGGAGACAAAAAGTACAAATGATCTCAGTATAACACCATCATTGTTTGATAAGATCCACTTCATAACATTACAACATCACATATACTTCATCTCAGAACTCCTCTAATCATCGCACTATCAAAAATACAAAATTCACTAATGATTTCTTACACATTCAAGCTCATACTCATATATGCCTTCATACCTCATCACACATTTTAAAAACATTATTAGGTCGGCTAGAACCTTGTAACAATTTCCTAGGTTAAATGTATCTATACAATCTTGCATTGCACACCTCAGTTATGTTGGCCACGGACATAACAAATCCAATTATGTGTCATTTTACCATTCTGAGTGATTTTCATCACTACTGGTTAAGTCTCGGTTAGAATACCTTCTCTGTCAATCAAATCTTGTTCACCTGATCAAATCACCACATGCATTCATGAACATAACTTCATCTACTAGTATTCATTGCTACTACAAAACCACATCATCTCATTCTTCATAAATTTCATGTACTGATTGTCGGAATATAATATTGTTTATCTTTTACCGTTTAAAGTCCTAATTATCGGTTATGATAAAACTGTCTCTGCTTACTAGTTAAGCCTTGTCGGTTGAACTATGAGACTCAGATGATTGTAGAAACATAGTTTCCATCAATGACAATATACAACATAGTTATCAAACAACAATCTAATCTCTTTACAAAATAGACATGTACCGGCTACATCAAGCAAACAAACAATTATCAGTTCAAACCAAATGACCAAATGCCAGCAATCTCCCCCTTTGGCACTGATGGCAACACTTAGGAAAAAAAAATTGTCAACTAAGTGTGCAAGACAAAAATTGGCTATATGATATGTAATCCCCCTTAGCAATTGCATGTTGTTACAAAAGTGAAATGTTGGTATTTTGATGATGTTGTGATTGTCATTGATGGACACACACTTGTTTTGTGATCACTTTCTTGATGTATGAGTTATGCTCAACCGGTATTTGTTCCAACCAGTATTATGTATTATAGTCTTTAGACTATCGGTGTTTTGCAGAAGATGTTTACCAGTCACAAACTAATTGAAGACCCAAAGCGGTATGAAGACCTCAAGTGGTTCGAGGATCTCAAGCAGTATGAAGGAACAAAGCAGTAGTTAACATTTTTCTAGTCTTCATTTTTGACAACCAGTAATCAGTAAATTGTATGAATTGGTATTACTCTGTGATGAGTTACCAACTGGTATTTCTGTGATGAGTTATCTTCCACCGACACTTTGGCGGTGATTTTGTGTCATGTTACCAAATGTGTCTAGATGCACTGAACCTAGGAAATTATAATATAATCCTATTGGACCGACATGAAATCTGACTCCTTTATAAGGACATCATGTCTAGGGTTTTAGATGATGAGGTTTTGTATGTGCGTTCATAGAAGAAAAGATTAGGTCTGTGTGAAGAGTAGGAGTGTGGAGATATTGAAGACTGAAGTAATGCTGAAATGCATTAACAATGAACTATCATGGATCTAACCAAGCATACTGTGCTAGTATCTAGATCACTCACTTGTTGATTACTCACATCTTCGACAAGTCTGAAACCCTTAACCGGGTAGGCCTAGCAAAGCCTTTGTAAATCCTCTAACAAGGTGGTTCACAACTGTGAATTTGAAATCCTCTCACAAGGTAGTCTTTAACAAGACTTATCTCCTAACAGAGATCTAGATTCCTAACAGGATCTATTCTGGTGAAGAACATTGTATGACCTTAACTAGTCTAACCTTAACCGGTCTGGTTTCTATTCTACAGATAGTTACTTGTGAGTTTCTGCTCACCGTGGTTTTTCTCATTTGGGTTTCCACGTCAAAACTTCTTGTGTTATGGTGATTGTGCTCTTGTGGGTGAATGCTTTGTTTGGTATTTGGTTTGCATGTATCTTAACCAGTTTATTTGTAAATCTGTCATACCGGTTATCTGCTAAACTATTTAAGTGTTTGAGTTTAGTTTTTTTTGGTATACTAATTCACCCCCCCCCCCACTCTTAGTATTCATCAATTGGTATCAAAGCAAACCTTTCTATAAGTCTAACCACTTGGAAGGAGATATGGAAGGAGATATGGGGGAATACATTGTGAGGGAACTTACTCATCGTCTCACTCGGACTGAGAAAGCCTATGATGAACTCAAAATCAAGTATAAAGCCTCTCTGGAAAAAAGAAGAGAGCATGTTGAGAAACTAATGGAGCTTACTGAAAATAGTTCTTCTAATGAAGCAGATGCTCTAGTTGAAGAAGTTGAAAAACTAAATGAATCCAATGCCAACTTGAGAAGGGAACTGGAAGGACTGACTATCAGAATGAGTCAAGAGCTTGAGAACTGAAGGAAAGCTGAAGATCTGGTAAAAGACAAAGATCATGAGATCTCCAAGCTGAAGCAAGAAATCAGTGCCCTTACCCCTCATCTCCAAGAGAGTAAAGTCAAAAAAGAAGAAATGCAAGGTGAACTAAACATAGCTATTTTTGAGAATGCAACCTTGAAGGAATCCAATGCTGCTATTTCCAAGGAACTCATTGAGTCAAAGGAAATACTTGACAAATTCAATCAGAGTACTGTTAAGCTAGAGCAAAAGCTTGAATCAGCAAAACCAGTAAAGAATACCACTGGACTTGGTTTTTCCGGTTATGAGGAAGGTGAGACCTCTAGAACAAAAGATGTAGCATCAAAGAAGCCACCAACATCAAAAGATAAAGGTAAGCAAAAGTTTAAACCTATTTGCTTTAATTGTCTCAAGGAAGGACATACTACTAATATGTGTAGAAATAAGGCCTACAATAATTTTCCTTATTTTCTAAACAATAATCCTAGATCCAATAGATTCAATGGAAAATGTTATGCATGCAACAAGTTTGGGCATAGAGCATTTGAATGCAGGTCTATTGTGCACAACACTGGGAGACACCCTCCAAGGACTCAAGGAGTTATGCCAGAACCCACTGTGAACCAAAATCCAAACCGATACAATGCCTATGACCATCAGTCAGGTGGTGGTAGCTATCAAGCGGCAACCGATTGGAGAGCAAGCTGTTTGATCTGTCATGGTAGCGGTCACACTGCTACAACATGCAGAAGGAAGAATGGTAGAATGAACAATGGACCATGAATAACACCTGGAATGATATGTTATCATTGCAACAAACTGAGACACCCTGCTAGAACCTATCAGATGATATACCAATCACTCCAGAAGGGAAGATTGATGTTGAAACCGTTCAAGCAGGAATGAATAAAACATGGAAAAAGAAACCTGAAGAAGTGTCCCAAGATGAACCAGTTTCTGCACCTAGTGTGGAAGTCTCTGAACTGGCAAATTGAGCTTCAGAAAAGCTTAGGGGGAACAAATCGGTGAAATGTTTTGAAGCCCTGGTTTATATCGGTATATGTTAACTGTCAATCAGCAGAAGATTTTGAAGTGGTAAAAGGCAAAATTAGGGTTTGTACCCTAGCGGTGGAGCATTTATTATCGTAGGTGAAGAATTTGTTTAAAAGGAATTTTTCAAAGTCATTTTCACTTATCAGTTTATGATCGAAGAGATTTTCAAGAGCAGAGCGATAAAAAGCAATTCAACTTGCGATTCAGAGAGAATTCAAATCTTGCAGAAGAATCCAGAGATATTTTCAATCTATCGGTGAAGAACACCAAGCATAAACTGAGCAGCCAAAGTGGTATGTCATGAGCTGCATTGGCAAACCCTAAATTTTGAATTTACGAAGGTATTTCTTGAAATTCTTGTTAATCATGGCTTCTGCATCACACTCCATCTCTACTGTACCTTTGGACTCAGCTGAATTTATTCAAAGGAAAATGAAATACAATGCCCTGTCCCAAATACTTGTCGGAGTCATTGTTGAAGAAGATATTTCAAGGTACATTCACTATAAATTGGAAGACCTAGGATCCCTAGTGATTCACTCCTAGCTAGGTATGTTCTGTGGGGATGACAAGAAAATCAAACTGGAATACAACATCCTAGAAAGGAAGAAACTGCATAATGCTGTCTATTTTCTTGAAGAGTTCATTGAAGAACACATCCGCATCATCCTAAGTAGAGTACATGGCAACAAAATGTATCTCGAGAGGATGCATGACATAACACTAGAAGCAATTCATGCAGTCACCGATTTCTGCAACATTGGTAAGGTGCCAGCCCTTAGGAAAGTCATCAAGACTGAAATGACTAAGCTCACCAGTTCTCTGAGCGACCAAAGGGGAATGACTGTCAATCCCATCAAGGATGACTTGGTTAAGTATGCTTGTATGGTGATCGGCTACAAAGTGTTTTATGCTAGCCTAATAAACTCTGTCCCTGCTGCTGCGGTGAATGTTGCATACAAAATGATCAAGGAAGATGCCTCATTTTATTTGTGTACCTGTTTGCAAAAACAACTTCTACTGAACCTAAAGTCCATGAAATAGGATAGTGCTCTGAGGTTCAGATTTGGAAAACTTTTGTTCGGCCTTTTTTTCTACTTCCAAGGCTATTTCCAAGGAGTTGGAGATATTCAATGGTCTGCTGACCAACTAGTCACTAAACAAATTAGGGAAAGTCTCCAAGTAGTGGGACCAGATATCCTAAAGTTTTGAATAAATGCTTTGATAAATTCAAGTGGAAGATGAGTCAGAGGATGAGGATATCTGGAGATATTGTTAAGAAATATGAAGAGGACATCTACTTTACCATAAAAGTAGATGAATGTATAATGGAAGCGGTAGAGCCCAGAAAGGAAAAAGTAGAACCTATGGGAAATGAGGTGATGTATGACATGTTGGATGGGTATGCCTCCACCCTAATTGCCTCACCTCTTGATGAAAATAAAAAGTGAACCGACACCTACTTGGAAAGGGTAACACCGGTTGAAGAACCTTAAGTGAAAAAGGGAAAGGCAGTGCCATCAATATCGGCACTGGTTACCTCAGCCAGCCCAAAAGTGACCAAGCAGTCACCTGCCAAGAAGAAACTGAAAGTTGCACCCGCTAAAGTATTTGAGAGGAAGCGGAAAACTAAAAACAACTCATCGGAGTCTGAGGATACTGAACCGGAAGTGCAACCAAAGAAAACCCGACAATCAAGCAAGAAGGCTAAGTCTACCGGTACTGCACCTGCATCATTAAGACCGGTAAATATACACATATCTTCTTATAAGCCTCTGACACATTGTCAAATAACTTTAAAGAATATTAAGAGCAAGGTGCTTGATGACTTGAAAGAGTATTTTGATTATTTTTCTGATAATGAGAAGGAAGAAGTAGAACAGGAAATGATAAAATATCTGTGTATGAATGATTGGTCACCATTTGAAATTAGATCGGTGACACCTGATTCTTTGTACAATTCTTTGGACAATAAATGGTGCATTGCCATCGAGAAAGAATAGGAAATAAGGGAGAAAGTATTTGCTCAGTACTTTCCTGAAGCCTCCAAATCTGAATTATTTGAGATTATGGACAAAAATAAAGGTCTCTTCTTCATGAGAAGAAGAAGACTCAGGCTACTAGAAGGCAGAACCTCTAAAGTGGAGAAGCACACTCATCTCCATGCCAAAGCTGATGTCTAGTTATATCAAGTGTTTGAGGCCAACAAGAAGGCCGAACAAGTACCAGACCAATTCTCAACCAAACCGGATGAGGTATTTAATGGTGAAGGAGAAATAGAACAGGTAGACACTATTGATGTTGATGCATTGGATGGTGAAGATGTCACTCTAGACACAGAGAAGGAAAAGGCTGATAAGGAAAATGCAGAAAAGGAAAAACTAGACAAAGAAAAGGCTGATAAGGAGAAAGTGGAGAAAGAGGTAGAGAAAAAGAAAGCGGAAGAGAAAAAGAAAGAGGAAGAGAAAAAGAGAGAGGAAGAGAAAAAGAAAGAGGAGAAGAAAAAGAAAGCGGAAGACAAGAGGAAACAAGAAGAGGAGAAGAGGAAAGAAGAGGAGAAGAGGAAAGAAGAGGAGAAGAGAAAAGAAGAGGAGAAGAAGAAAAAGGAGGAAGAAAAGAAGAAGCGGGAAGAAGATAAGAAGAAGGAAGAACTAAGGAAAGAAGAAGCAGAAAAGAAAAGAGCCACGGAGAAGGAGGAAACAAAGAAAGAAAAACAAGCGGAGACTCTAAAGCCAACCGGTGGTCAAGCCAAACTGGTTGACATCACCAGCCCTATCGACCTCCAATCTGCAGATGAATCAGAGTTGTTGCAAAGAATAAAGCTTGCACAAGAAAGATTGGAAATATTGAGGAGGAAAAAGGAACAAGATCTTATTCAAACTACGGTTGACACTCTCACCAGTTTGATTCCAAGTACTAACCTCCCCATTACCAATTCCTCTCTGGCCAAACTGAAACTTCTATGTACCATTGTAGAGGACCAGGTACAATGCCTGGAAGATGTTGTTGAAGCAAATGCCAAGAAGAAGCATGAAAAGGCATTAAACACTACCTTGGTCAAGAAACTGAATGAGCTCCGGTCTCAACTTTAGAAACAACAAAAGGATATCAGAGATGTTATGGATGAGGGCAAACTACTGATGAGAAAAATTAGCCAACCCCATCTATTTTGCGATGACGTGCTTGCCCAAAAAGAGAAACTCCAATCAGATCTGCAGACATACATAAGCAACTTCAAGACACCATATGATTCTTTCACTACATATGGGAAAATAGTTCACCGGTATCAGCTTCAGTTTGCCCGGATAGAGTTAGAAATCAGCAATCGGTCAAGAGATTTGCAAGAGCTTCAACTGGTCTTATTTCCCAGACTACAAATTCTTCAGAAGTGCTTTCTCAATCTGGAAGCCCTAACGGTAACTCAAGAGATGAGTACTATTAATGCCATGGAAGAATAGGTATCTTAGATGCAGACAAAAAGTAAGGTTGCTACCTCATTACTTGAGTCATGGTCATTAGACATGAAGACTTTTTTGCAAGATTTTAAATCAGTTTTTGACAAGTTTCATTCCCTATTGTCATAAACATTTACTCCATTTTTATGTTAATGAGAAACAGGGGTTATTTTGCAATACTTTTTCATTGTTGGCAAAGGGGGAGTAGTATTTAAAATTTTGGTGAATGTTTTGTATACTTTCATGTTATCACTTTAAGGGAGTAGTATACATTGTAATTTCTGCAAAAGGGATAGTGCATATGCTTAGGGGGAGTAATTTTGCATATGGCATATTTTTGTTGTAAAAACACTTAGATGTCAAAAATTTTCCTAAGTGTTGCCATCAATGCCAAAGGGGGAGATTATTGGCATTTTGATGATGTTGTGATTGTCATTGATGGACACACACTTGTTTTGTGATCACTTTCTTGATGTATTAGTTATGCTCAACCAGTATTTGTTCCAACCGGTATTATGTATTATAGTCTTTAGACTATTGGTGTTTTGCAGAAGATGTTTACCGGTCACAAACTGACTGAAGACCCAAAGCGGTATGAAGACCTCAAGTGGTTCGAGGATCTCAAGTGGTATGAAGGAACAAAGTGGTAGTTAACATTTTTCCAGTCTTCATTTTTGACAACCGGTAATCAGTAAATTGTATAAACCGGTATTACTCTGTGATGAGTTACCAACCGGTATTTCTGTGATGAGTTATCTTCCACCGACACTTTGGCGGTGATTTTGTGTCATGTTACCAAATGTGTCTAGATGCACTGAACCTAGAAACTTGTAATGTAATCCTATTGGACTGACATGAAATCTAACTCCTTTATAAAGACATCATGTCTAGGGTTTTAGATGATGAGGTTTTGTATGTGTGATCATAGAAGAAAAGATTAGGTCTGTGTGAAGAGTAGGAATGTGGAGATATTGAAGACTGAAGTAATGCTGAAATGCATTAACAATGAGCTATCATGGATCTAACCAAGCATACTATGCTAGTATCTAGATCACTCACTTGTTGATTACTCACATCTTCGACAAGTCTGAAACCCTTAATCAAGTAGGCCTAAAAAAGCCTTTGTAAATCCTCTAACAAGGTGGTTCATAACTGTGAATTTGAAATCCTCTCACAAGGTAGTCTTTAATAGGACGTATCTCCTAATAGAGATCTAGATTCCTAACAAGATCTGTTCTGGTGAAGAACATTGTATGACCTTAACCGGTCTGGTTTCTATTCTGCAGATAGTTACTTGTGAGTTTCTACTCACCATGGTTTTTCCCATTTGGGTTTCCACATCAAAACTTCTTGTTTTATGGTGATTGTGCTCTTGTGGGTGAATGCTTTGTTTTCTATTTGGTTTGCATTTATCTTAACCAGTTTATTTGTAAATCTATCATACCAGTTATCTGCTAAACTATTTAAGTGTTTGAGTTCAGTGTTTTTTGGTATACTAATTCACCCCCCCCCACCCTCTTAGTATTCATCATGAAAGAGACTCCTATTACCCCCCCTTTAAATTACATACAAAATTTTGACTAACTCTTTAAATTTTACTCCCCCTTTGACAACAATGCCAAATAAAGAAGTAAAAATACATGAAAGATATATACATTGTACATCAAAATTTATATCAGAGCATATATAGATATAAGAGTCATAAAGTCTTTTACAAAGCAATTTTAGAAAAAGCATCATTGAAATAAAACTTCAACTATTTTAGATCATTATCCCATGTCTCTAATAGTGTTTTGGTAATCTCAACATGTGTCTTTATCTGCCCTTCTAATTCATCCATTGCATCAACTTTACTCATCTCAGGTGTAGCCAAAATAGCCTCTGACTCCTTGTATGCTCTCTATAAAATTTCCACATTAGGAATCAATTGAGTCTGGAGCTCCTTCAATGATCTTACCCATTTGACCTTCTCATGTTCATACATCTCAAGTTTGTGGTGTAAGTCTACAACTGATCTACCAAAATGAATAGCTGAGTCATTCAGTGGTCTAAAAGTTTCACTCAAGATTTCAAGTTCTTTCTCAACATCTTCCCTTTTCTCCTTCAAGTTAGCACAAAACAGTAAAAATTTTGAAATAGTAGCCAAAATATTTCCTCTGGTTTCTAGTCCATCCTTGAACAAGTCTTTATTAACCGTGAGTGCTACCTTACCTTTATCTATCTCACACATCAGGTGTTCTATCCTTTTCTTCTTGTAGTCCTTTTCAACTGATATGTATGCTACATCTTCAAAAGTCTTGACTTTATCTCCGACATCGATAACCAACTATCCAAGTTTGTTAATGGGAGTAACAAAACTTTTAGTATTAGTTTTCGGTAGGAGACTAGAAAAAATATCAATTGTTGTCCTTATAGTTTCTGCCTCTCTCTATTGTTCCTTCATTCTCTTCTTTTGAGCTCTATATTTCATTATTGTTGCAATTTCCATCAATCGAGAAGAACTCAGATTGTCCATATCAATAGGTCCTTTAATAGTAATCGAGTTGTCATCATCATCATCATCATAATCAATTATTTTCTTCTCCTTTGTCTCCTTTTTCTCTACTTTTTCTTTCTTTGTTTTCTCCTTCTTAGTCTTATCTTCTTCTGTCTTCTCTTCCTTAGTGGTGTCCTTGAACGGTGGTGGTTGAGTTTCCACATTTTGTTCATTCACCGGTACTTCCTCATCAATCTTTTCCTTTTGATTGTCATCAACATTTATACTTACCGATGGGGTTTGAGTATCATTAGGTTGTGTGTTCACCGGTGGCTCATCAGAGATATTTTCTTCAGTTTTATTCTCCACTTGTTCCTCTTGTTGCTCATGTTGTTCAAACATTTAAACATCAACATCAAATACATATATATTACCAATAGTATTATCAACATTGTCTTCGGTGTTATCATCAGGAATGAATATCGATTCAATATCAATAAGATCATCATACATATACTTGATATCCAGTTCAAAATCTGTCATCTTAACACCTTTAGGAAATTCTTTTGACTTGAACTTTTCACAAGTACCTTCCTCAACTTGTTTTTCCTCTTCTTCATCCGGGATGAGACCTAAATCCTTCTTGATCAACATCTCAGTCTCCTTCTGGACTGATCCGGTCTCTCCTATTAACATTCTTGTTAATCTCTTTTTGGATCTGAATGATCCTTTTGCATTAACCCTTAACTGGTCAATTTCTTCTTCAGTTGCTTCCGGTTGTAGGTTCTTAAAGATATAATCAATGAATTCTTTGTCTTGGGTAATGGTAGCCTGCCACCTTGCATCAATAAGATTATACAAAATAATTTGGAATCTTCCCTTGTATCTCAATGAGGGCTCTAGTAAATTTATTCATACTGAAGATGACTGCATCTTCAATCTCCCTTTGTTGACTTCTAGATAGATGAATAAACAATGTGTTCAAACCTTTGTATATCCCATAATCCTTAATTATTTGAACCAACCTATTAAAAGAATTTTCTAATGTAAATGGTTTCTTAGGTGATTTTCCCGTACCGGTTGTCTTAGGTTTCTTAACACTTTCTCTAAGTTCTCTTTTATCCTCATCTGATTTAGTAGCCTCTTCATCATTTGTCAGTTTGTGGGCTTGTTGCTTCTTCCTCTTTTTGGTTTGAACTAGTGTAGCAGGGGGATCAACAATTTTCTGCTTTCTCTGAAACTGAATTTTAGATGGTTTACCTCTTTGAGATTCAGTCGGTTTCTCTATGATCTCTTCTTCCATCTTCTTTTGTACTGCTTTGGCTTTTGCAGCTCTAGTCTTACCGATAGGGGTACTAGTAGGGGTACCGGTAGGTACACTAGATGCTTCACCTTGCTCTATTGTGTGCTTTTCCCTAGCTGTTGCTATTTGTTGTTTTGTAAATCCTATCTACTTAGATAATGCTTCTACCTCCTTCCTTATCTTCTTAGGAATTATTGGTCTCTGCAACTCAGAGTGGACTTGTAGTGATTTTTCTTTGTATGTCCCAAATCTCTTTGTAGTGTTATCCATCGGTTGTTCTAATAGATGATCAACATAAGAAATGAGTAGATCCTTGTCTACCTCATATCCCATAGGTAATACCCATGTGGTTCTAGGGATAACCGCTTCCATCATATAAGTATTTGCATCCACCATGAAACAGATTGTCTTCTCATACCGGTTGACTACTTATGTCGGTATACGCTCTCTAGCATGCATTATCTTTTGAAACTCCTTGAATTAGCCCCATGAAATACTATCAATTGATGAACTTATCCTTCTGCATCTTAATTTTGCTCTTCGTTTGAAGTAGTGCAGGGGTACCTTCAATCCATTTAACATCTCAAGATCAATTGTCCAAATTTGAATCTCAACTTCTTGTCTTTCTTCATAGCTTCTAGATTCACCATCAATTGGCTTCTTAGTGCCTCATCCAAATCATAATCAACATTATCTTTTACCATCTGGTAGGTACTATGAATAGTTTCTGCCAGTATGCTATTCATTCTGCTTGAAGAGTAAATCCTATACCCGATCACCATAGAGGCATATTTCACAGTTGGATCATTGATGTTGTTTACTATCATGGCTCTACCATCCCATTTTGATCCTATCAACTTCTCCACATTATTCTTGGGTATTGATCTGAGTAGGGGTACTTCACCAGTTGAGAAAAATCTGGTTACTGCATGGATGACTTCCTTGGTTATTTTATGCGGTCGATCTAGCCACATAAATTGATCATGAATCCTACTCAAAACAAATCTAACTAACTCATTATCAAAATCATTAATGAAGTTGACTCCATGATGGAACCCTTTCTCGGCAACACTCTTAAATTGTTCCTTCAGTATGCCATTGTTATCACACAATGATTTATATTGATCATGAATAACTGATACACCCATGTCCTCTAGTTTGTAGTAATAAAATGATCTAACATCTTCGACATGCAAAACTCCATACGATACACTGGATAGGGCATCGACAGGGTCTGTTTCTTCTAATTTAAAAGGATGATGTTTAAACTCCGGTCATGGCCTCTCGGTCACATCAACAAGATGCAGAGTATCCATACTAAAATATGCAAAATATCAAAGAAAAGAGTAAGATTTACTGATAAATACCTTTCCTTCTTTTGAACTAGGGTTTTACACCGTCAAAACCACCAATACTCGATCACCTATTCACAATGCACTTATGATCACCTCAGATCTCTGCTAAACATGCTAAATGTTGCAATCACAAACTTTATCTACTCTGCTTGCTTGCCAAATGCCCTCAAGATCGCAATGTGATAAATGAAATAAAAAATGTTCTTTTTATTTGCTTTCTATCTACTGCATTAAATTCTTTAACCGACAAAACCCTAAAATGCCTTAAAACCCTCTTAAGCATATTACCGGTTGCAAAAATAAATGATATTTACCAGTTATGATTGAAAAAGACATAAACAGAAAAATGCATCAAAATATGCAGATTTAACTTATAGTACTTCATCTATGCATTCATCTCAATATTTGACAATATGTACACCCCAAGTTGTAGAAACAACTTAGTTTTTCGGTGATGGATTCTCCACATTGGGTGAAGAATTTGATTCCTCAGATGGTTTTCCATCACTCTTCTTCTTCCAAGTTCTATTCATCTCAGTTCTAGTTTCTTCAATATAAACTTTCTGCTTTCCTTTTCGATCTGCAGAATGATTCACCGGTTGGTTCTTTTGTGTTTTGCAAAACTTAGCAATGTGTCCCAAATTGTTACAATGATAACATGCCATTCCAGATGCTCTCCACGGTCCTTCATGGCCTCTACATGTCCTTCTTTTGCAGTTCATTGCTACATGTCCATAATTGTTGCACATTGAACAAATCACATTGATTCTTTTCTCTACCTCATAAGGACTAGACCGATTAACATAGGGTCTTTTCTAATTAGTGCTTCTCTGGTCATTGAAATTACTTCTCTAATCACCAACAGTTCTTGGATTCATATGAGGTGATGGATAATTAGCTCCATACCTACATTCAATAGATCTATGCCCACACATGTTGTATGTATAATAATAGCCTTCAAATTTTCTAGGCACATATCTAGTATTAGGTCTATAACTAGTATTAGCATCAGATTTGCTCCTACAAACATTAGCAATATGTCCTAGTTTATGACAATTAAAACAAACAGGTTTGTAAGCTTTCTTACCGATAGGTTTCTGAGCCTTAGGAGTTGTTTTACCTTCATGCATGTTGCTCTTGGTACCAGAAGGTTCTCCTTTCTCAAATGTATTGTATCCTAACCAAATGTATCACCTTTCATCCTTTGAGATTGGATTTGTTCATCCAGCATGGTATAACTCTTGTTGAATTTTGCAAGCTTCTCATTAGCTTCTGCAATCTCTTTATTAAGATCTTCATTCTGCTTCATAAGAGTCTCTCATAGAGACATTTCCATATCAAGATCTGCTTTGATTTCTTCTTTCTCTTCTTTCTCATCATGCCAGTGTGCATATAGAGTACCATTTTCCTAATTTATATTAAAGATCTCATTATCTTTCTCTTTGATCTTGTCTTCAGCTGCCCTCCTAGCTTCAAGTTTTTTACTCATCCGAATTGTAAGGGCTTCAAGCTCTCTCCTCAAGTTCATTTTATCACCATTTAGTTTCTCCACTTCCTCAACCAATGCATCTATATTTGATCCATCAGAAGAGTTTCTTTCATTTATCTCCAATAATTGTTCGGTCAATTCTTTCCTTTTAGCTAGTGATGTCTTATACTTGCCTCTTAGGGTTTCTAGATCTTCCTTGGTTTCTACAAATTCCCTAGCAATCTCTTGGTAACTCATTCCTTCCCCCATATTTTCCTTAGGAAAAGAGATCCCTTCCAAGTGATTAAGCCTTAAGTAAGTTTGGCTCTGATACCAATTGATGAACTTATAGGGCATAGAGAGGGGTGGGTGAATTAGTGCAAGTAACAACAATACAAATCTGATTATCAATTTCACCAATTTAAAACTCAATAGGCATATAAGAAATAACACCAAGTAAGCAATCACCACATAAATCATAAACCACATGACACAAGAGATTATATGTGGAAAACCCAAATGGGAAAAACCACGGTGGGAGATGGTACCCATAAAGATCCACTATCTGCAGTATAGAGATCTGACTGGTTAAGATCTACAACACCTGATTAGGGGCACACCCTGTTAGAAGTGTCTAAGCCTGGTTAAGAGATATACAATAAGTCCTGTGAGGACCAACCCTGTTAGGAGATACCCATATTACTGGGATTTGTAAACACAAGTTAATGTGTCACCTGGTTAGAGGATTTAATGATCGGACCTGTTAGGATTCAACTGCATCTTGTTAGGAGTGACCTTGTGAGAGGATTTTCTTGGTGCAATTGTTAGGGAGACAAGAAGTACAAATGATCTCAATTTAACACCATCAGTTTCTGATAAGATCCACTTTAGAACATTACAACATCACATATACTTCATCTCAGAACTCCTCTGACCATCGCACTATCAAAAATACAAAATTCGCTAATGATTTCTTACACATTCAAGCTCATACTCATATATGCCTTCATACCTCATCACACATTTTTAAAACATTATTAGGTCGGCTAGAACCTTGTAAAAATTCCCTAGGTTAAATGTATCTATACAATCTTGCATTGCACACCTTAGTTATGTTGGCCACTGACATAACAAATCCAATTATGTGTCATTTTACCATTCGGAGTGATTTTCATCACTACTGGTTAAGTCTCAGTCAAAATACCTTCTCTGTCAATCAAATATCGTTCACCTGATCGAACCACCACATGTGGTCATGAACATAACTTCATCTACCAGTATTCATTGCTACTACAAAACTGCATCATCTCATTCTTCATAAATTTCATGTACCGGTTGTCGGAATATAATATTGTCTGTCTTTTACTAGTTAAAGTCCTAATTATCAGTTCTGGTAAAACTGTCTCTGCTTACCGGTTAAGCCTTTCCGGTTGAACTGTGAGACTTAGATGACTATAGATACATAGTTTCCATCAATGACAACATACAACATATTCATAAAAAAACAATCTAATCTCTTTATAAAACAAACATGTACCGGTTGCATCAAGCAAACAAACAATTACCAGTTCAAATCAAATGATCAAATGCCAACAACATCAAATGTTGGAACATTCAACTTGGATTGAGTTATGGAATCCAATTGGTATTGTAAGGATGTAATAGTTTGTTCTAGGCTATTAATGGTTTCTTTGGTGGATGGATTGAAATTTGACATATTGGATTGTGATGGAGGAGTAACATCGTTATTAGTAGGTGGAGGTTGAGAATAAGGAGGGGGAACATTGTGGTATGTTGGTATGGGAGATGATTGTGACACAAATGGAAGACTCATAGAAGGAGGCATGTAAGAATATTGATTAATATTATTCCCTGTACAACACTAACATGCGTAGGATTAACATTTTGTGTGGAATTAGTCATGATAGAAGATGTAAATGTAGGCACACTAGGCAAGGATGTAGACCTAAGAATGGAATGGTAAAATTGGCTATTGGTTTGAGAGCAACCAAAGACTTTGGCATGATTTTTTATTGGCATAACATTAGTATAAACAATATGAGAAAGGCCACACAAATATTCCACACCTATATTATCATTTTGCACATGTTGTCCTCGATTTTAGCACGGCCAAAATTGTGAGGCAACCCTACGAAACTAGTCCGTTTCGTACCTTACAACCTCCGGGAGAGCTTGATCGACTCTGTTGGTTAGCTTGTTTAGATTTTCATTTTCATTTTTAGTGTTTTCTAAGTTTTTTCAAAAGTCTGCAGTTTTACCTGCAGGTCGGACTTTAAAGTCCAATGTGCACATGTTTGGTTTTTAGCCTGCAGATTGGACTTTAAAGTCCGATGTGCACATGTTTGGTTTTTAGCCTGCAGATCGAACTTTAAATTTTGACCTGCAAGTAGTCTTCCCCTGTAGTTCGGACTTTAAAGTCCGACCTGCAGGCTGTCTGGTTGAAAAAGTGCATGTCAGACTTTAAAGTCCGACTTGCAAGGGTTTTAGCCTGCATGTCGGACTTTAAAGTCCGACATGCACTGCATTTTTAGTAATTAATGCAACATTTATTGTTAATTAAGGGGTTTATTTAATTTATTTTGTGTTTCATTTCTTCATTATTGTTTATGTTTTTCTTTCTCCACACGTCCTCCTCCGTTTTCGCTTGCCACTTTGAAGATTTATTGCGTCTTCATCAGATTTTCTCTCATTGTGACGGATTAAGGTAGGGTTTTGTGTTTTCTTTTCGGGTTTTTTCTTCCTATTTGCGTTTTCCTTTTTTACCTTGTTTTTCATTTTGTTTTTGCTTGCTGATGTATCGAGAGGGTAACCTTTGCATATCAGACTTTAAGATTTCCCTCTCGATCTTTTCTTCCCCTTAGCCTGCATATCGGATTTTAAGATCCGATATGCAGGCTAATCATTTAAAGCCCCCTTCACATGTCAGACTTTAAAGTCTGATATACATGAGGCTAACCTTTGCATATCAGACTTTAAAGTCTGATAGGCAAAGAGGAGAAGATTTGATTAACATGTCGGGTTTCGAAACCCGACATGCCAATCAGTTGTTTTTACCCAAAATAGCACATTGGACTTTAAAGTCTGATGTGTTGGTTTTTTCAAAAAGTTTTACCCTTGCACATCAGAATTTAAAGTCCGATGTGCTAATGACCTTCCCTAGATTGCACATCAAACTTTAAATTTTGATGTGCGAATTTTATTCCCTGAAGTGCAGGTCGGACTTTTTTCCCCGACCTGCTGTTTTTGGTAGTTTTACTCTTAAGCTTGTTCTGAGTCCGATTTTTTGATCCGATTGAGAAAAATTGATTTGGATGATGATGATAACTATCAAAAGAGCTAATCCTTACTGTTGAATGTAGTCATCACAAATGTAAAAGCCCCCTCAAGATAAATATGAGCCTTCCATGAGTCAGTTGGAATCTTCTTCGGGTAAAACATCAACGAAAAAGATGAAGTACAAGTATGATAAGTACTTGAATATGTACCCTGAAAGTTTAGTGGAATCGAATATCAAGGAGATCAGAGATACTGAGATTGGACATGTCAGTATGCAGGAATTTATTGACCGAGTTGAGAAAGCTCTTGCTCGCTTAACCAATCTGATTAAATATGAGTTGTATAAATATGCATCTTTCCCAGTTGCAGCTCATGATCCAGAATTTGTACTTGCAGTAGCGGATCAATTTGATCCGAATACAAGATAGGTGAAGGACGTTGATCATAATGTTATCATGACTCTGGATAGTGTATTTTTCAATAGTGTCTTCAAAGGCTCTTCAGTTGAAGAGGTAGCTGACATTTCTCAAGAAAGTGCTCAAGAGTACTATGAGAAAAATGAGGCTAAATGCAAGAAAGTGGTCAATACTGTGTACCTCTCTGCTGCCAGACATTCCACTACCACATGATGGCCCAAGTTCTTCCACAATAGTGACTTCAATGAGGAATACAACAACATGGTCACCATGTTGTCGAGAGTGAAGGGGCTAAAATACTCTCATTACTTTCAAACCTGGATGTGTTACTACATGAACATAATCAGGAAAGGGGCTGCAAGAATTGATTGGGGTGAACAGATCAACGATGCGCTTTGTGCTCAATTGAAGGAGGTCAAAGTAACACTAAAATTTTACATGACCTCATACCTAGTTTATGCAGCTGCTTCTATGAGACAATATCCAGGTTTATCTACCAAGGGTGATAGGAGATTGGTGCCTGTCTGGGAGTATTATGATCAACTTACCATCAACAATCAAGGTAGCCACTTTAGAAGAGTTAATGATGCCTTCTTTGTTGTATGGAAGTGCATGTTTGATAAGAGCCTACAGAAGAAGAGATTATCAAAGGCTGCTTATAACAGGGTATCTCCCTTCAGATGTTTTTTCCTACAATTCCCAACATTCACTTACATCCAAATTGGATGTTTCTTTGGTGAGCCTTTTATTCTACCAAGGTTTCCTTCTAATAAGATCATTCTCATGGAGTTGTGTAGACAACTAATTTATGTGCATGAAAAGCAATCACAAGCACATAAGACTAGGTTGAAGTTCCTGGAATCAATCGGCAGGTACTCAGTCCTAACCAACCCTAAAGCCAAGAACATGGAGGAAGAAATACAATGGAATTCTATGAGAAGATTCAAGGCATGAAACAATTCTGACTTTCGTGGCATAAAGAACAAACTCAAGAGGAATTATACCCATGTCTACAGGTTTGAAGATGTATGGGTGGACTGTCAGAATGAGGAAGATATAAGAAGGATGGATTTTAGTCGACTTACCCTGGAACAGATTGAAAAATTGGATTTAGCAAAAATCCCAATGACCATGGAAGACACATATGACATAATAGACCCTATCTATTATGAGAAGAAGATTGTTGATTCTCCACTCCCTCCAATGCAATGGTCAAAGAAGGAAAGAAAATCCATCACTCAAAGGATTTCTCCCATCCTGGAAAACACCAATGCTTGGTTGATAAAGAAGAATCTTAGGATGAAACAGCTGCCTGCTAGTTCTGGGGATGACGATAATAGTGATGGCCCATTTGACAAGACGCTACAGATGAGACAAGAACAAAGAGCAGGGTAGATCCACAAGCACCATCCTCAGCTCCCGTAGTACAATATAAGGGGAAAGGGCCCAAAATTAAATTTACAATTAAAGGGTCCAAGAAGGGTGAGTCATCATCAGGAGTGCAAGGGATAGTCACAAATGAGCCAGAACAGTTGCCTACCATTGAAATTGAAAAAGAGAAGGTAACTAAAGAAGTTGAAATTCTTTATCAAGAGGAAGCATAGGTTGAAGAAATATCACATCCAGGTGAAGTTGATGCCCAGATCACTTCACATGTACCAACTCATTCTGAGGTGATCATCCACTCTATTGATTTTGACTTTGATCAGGAGGATGAGGATTTTCAAGATGGGGATCTAAGTATGGGTATGGAGCAGTCAAAGGCTGCTCAATAGTTTTTCACACTAACCAATTTCTCCAATTTGGATGATTTTCCTTCATCCACCATTGAATCTATGATGTTGGATTTTAATGAAGCCTTGGAAGGGGCATTTGAAGAACAATCTCTAGTGAACTTACCTGTTACTACAATCACAATAGAAATTCCACCATTGGTAAGTACTAAGGTTGCATCCATGGTGCCTTCAATTCTCCCATCTATGACTAAAGAGATGTTAGCAGCAGCAACTGTTGCAACATCGACAGGTGTCCCACAAGACACTTCAACATTGATGCCAATGACAACACTCATAATTGTTGCGAGCTCTAGTCAGCCTGCTCCTGAAATCATAACTAAAGATCAACAAGGAGCTACTACTCCATCATCCAATCTAGAATTACCACCTTGGATGGAAGTAGTGGCCCCTAAGAGGAAAAAATAGGTAATTTCTCTAGATGAGTTTGATTTTGAGCAGTTGGTTCCTCTGAAACCTAAGGTAACAAAGAAGCCAAAGATGGTATCTCAGGTGCTAGTACACTCAGCTTCTAAGAGCAAGTACGTTGAGGTCATGATGCCATCATCAGATAAAGATAAAGGTAAAATATGACTTGAGGATTACACCATGCAAACCATAGAGCTCGGGGTGGAAACACATGAGAGTGTTAAGTTGGATTCTCAAATAGCTTTCAACTCTTTGTTACAAAGATTTCATCAAGAGAGGGATGAGAAGAATGAATTGAAGCAGAAATGTGAATAATTGACCAATGTTCTTCTGAAGGTCACACAATCTTCTCAAGAAGTTGAGCCCATAGGATCCTCAATGGACATTGAAGCTCTAAAGAAAATTGAACAGGTAGGGGTCAAGGGCCGAGTGATGGATGAGGGCCGAGTGATGGATGAGTGCATTTCACGGCTAAGGTCGGAAGACTCTCATCTTCTAAGCTCAACAATTGGACTATTGGCAGATTTTGAAGTAATCCAAAGTCAAATGCAAAGACTCAAAACTTCATTATCACAAGAGATTGAGGAAGTTGAGAAAAGAACAACCCTTTGGAGCAAGATGGAGAACTTCACGATAGATGTCCTTGTTGAAAATAAAGTAATTCCTACAAGGGAAAAATATATCCAGATTTTGTCATTATTGTCTCATAAGCAAGAGAATAAGTTTAATGATTGTGGAGCTGGACTAAGAGAAGAAAGAAGGTGATGACGAGATTGATCTCATTTTTGCCAAAGTTGCCGATCTTCCTTGTTATATATATGATGGCAATAAGAATCTCATTGCTGGTGAAGCTATCACACAGGAATTCCTTTCTCTAATGGATCACTGCATGGGACAGGATTTCTCACTTGACACATTTGATAAGTTACTGGAGATTCAGGTCAGTTTTGAAGTCCTTGCATCCATGTTGAAGGATGTGAAAAAGAAACAGGTAAAGATTGAAGATGCGATTTCCTGTGTTCGTGTGATGACAAGTTCTACCCCAATGCCAGATGAAGGAGAGATGAAAGCCATCCTAAATAAGTTTGAAGAGTTCCATAAATCGAATGAGGAGGAGAAAGATCAATAAAGCATCCCTTTTTATGTTTTTCTTTTTATGCAGTTGCGTCATTAGATGTTGTTAGTTTTCTTACAGCTACACATTTTCCTTATGTTGTAGTTGTAGTAAAGTGGGACTGTGCAATTGAATTAGTCAACGGTGCCCACATTTTTCTCCTTTCTTTTCCTATTTAAGGAGGACCTCATTTGTAAATATTTATATTTTTCATGCTAAGAAAAACTCTGCAGAATTTTTACCTCAACTAAGACTTTGGGCTTTTGTTGTGAAAATTCTATCAAGCAGAAAAACAAAACAATTTTGTTTGATCTCAAACTTTGTGTTGTGTCAAGAAAATTGTTTATATGAGTTAATGTTCTTATGTTCATTACTTATATATGCTCTTTAATTCTTTGATATTGAACATATTGTTATGTGAGAAAGAGCTCCTGAATCGTGCAAGTAGACTGTGTGCTCCTAGCATATTTGGGAAATCTTCTGATAAATTAAGTAATTAGTGGTAGGCTTTGTATTGCTATAGTTACTTTTTGTTTAAATAATTAGGAATTCATACTTGAAGACTTTGAGCTGCGAGTTAAAATTCTAACTTTTTGTAATAATCAGTTTGAGTTAGTATTACATTCAAGAGAGACTTTGTGCTACTTGATTGTAAGTTTTAGCATAGGTTGTTAGATTCATTGTTCTTTTCTTTAAGTATCTAAAACGGTAGAGAAATTGTAACAAGGTAGAGGGAGAATACATAGACTCTGAAAAAAGAGAGTTATATGTCCAATACCAACCCACAGATTTTGATTTCTTATTAATTAGAGAAGAAATTTCAAAGGGAACCTCCCCTTGATGATAGGAGAGATTAATTTCTCAACATAGCTGTGTGTGAATTATATATTTTTCCATTGGTACGCTGGTGACAAAATATTCACCCAACAACACCATTCTTTTCAATCCTTCAAACATTGCCTCATTGTTTGGGTATTGTTGACCCATCTATTTTTCATATTCTAAAATTCATTATGAATCTTCTCCAATTGGTCAATAGTAACCCTAGTTAGTGATTCATCCACATCATAAGAAGTATGAGAAGAATGGGGATAAGTGATGTCATTTGTCAGTTTAGAGGAAGCACCAATAATCACATGGAATAAGTTATCCAACTGAGGCTCCATATCCTCAGTTTTTAAACCTTGGGAAGCTTTAAGTCTACAGATTCTTGTTGACGACTATTTTGACGCACTCACCAACATTCAGGTTGTCAATGTGAACACTCACCACCTCTCTTGAAAAGCAATAAGTTCTAGGGAATTGATCACTCCAAGGTCTCTATAGTCAGGTCTTGACGGTGATGGGTGACTCAATGGTTGATGCGGTTGTACCTGTTAAGGGGCCTGTTGGTTGAAACTAAATCCCAATAATTTTTAATAACTTAACTTCTTTTTTTGTATTTTATGATTTAAGATTCTTCTAGAAATAAATTGAAAAAGATAGGGAAACAAGCAAATAACAATGAAACCAATTCAATAACAACTTAATGAACTACTCCATTAGTACCCTGCAATCCAAAAATCATCAAATATTATCCAAATCAGCATTCAATAACGGACCTCCAATGAACATGCAAATTCATGAAACCTCACAAATTCATGGAAAGAATATCATTACAATATCATTCTATCACATTAATTACCATACACCACTTACGTGTGCAATATGATTCATAAGACAATAAATAGAAAATCAGAACAAGTTGTTGATTTCAAACAATAGACATTACTAGATTGCAAAGAATAAACTCATAGAACATATGCATAGATCAGGAAATCTATAAGTTGCTTCTTGTATTAATTTAAAAGAATGTGTCACACAAACTTCTCAAGTTCATAACAATCTACAAAAAATAATCTAAAATCTCTAAGTGGGCCTCAAATCATCAATTTGTGGGCCCTTACAAATGAATCAAAATCATCAATTTATAGAGTTTTCTGCCCTACTTTCTAGGAATTAAACCTAATTTAAACTAAGAACTAATAAGAAAGGAGTCACAATTGACTTGCAATTCTCTGCCTCTATAATCCAGCTAACTATTACAAAATGGAGACTGGGTGAGCACTACGAAGACCGTGTTGCATGAACCAGGCTTTCGTAGTCATGCAAAATTTTGCTCAAAACTAAAGTGTGAGTTGGAAGCGCAGTTGGAGTCCCAGTGGGGTGGTCATGAAAAAACTCCTTTTAAAAGTCATGCTATCATTAGCAACTACATGTTTATCTTTACTTCTTTTTATAGGTTTAATAATTGTTGATGATACATGCAATCACCTCGGCAGGAGGATCAACAACATGCTTGATTCTGAATTTATACTTTTTCAAAATTTCCTCCGCATTCTTTCTTTCACTTTCTAACTCCTCTATTGTCTCTATAGCCTGTTGACACTAGGGTTTTCAAATATGTATATATGTCCATTAATGCAACACTAAACTAAGCTAGAGCTGCAAAATGTTGTGCCTCATACGCATCCCACTAGTGGAGTACTTGGTCTTCCTCCATACTTTCAGCATTGGTTATTCCAAGCCCAAAAACTTCTAATAATTGTCCTACAAGTATCCAAGGGCTTGCCCATCTCTTACACAAGTATCCCAGGGCTTGCCCATATGTACGAGGAAACCCCAATGTGGGAAAAACCTTGGTGAGAATAGCTGCTGGAGATCTTCTGCTCCAATCTAGCCTCACAATGTAAAAGTTTTGATTACATTTTTTAGGGCACCAACCCAAGGAGCACCAACCCCTGATTTATGAGAACCAACTCAAAGGAGCACCAACCCCTACATTGTTTATAGGCTACAACCTAAAGGATCTACAATCCCTACACTAAGTATCAACTTATTGAAATTAATATAAAACTTAGTTATTTAAATGAGATCCCTATTACAAAAGAAGTTTTGCAACCTTACAAAAAAATTCTCTGTTGGTTTCAACTTTACCATTCTATGTTCTCTCCACCCACTCTACAACATTGCTTTGCTGATAACTTTACCAAGTCCCCTCTCACAATATCTTCACACTTCAACTCACACTTGATCACTCTATTTCAGGTACGGCTTCTGCTGGTTTCTCACCTTTGTGTTTAATGCTCACTCCACTAGTTTGTTCCTTACACTGATTTACCCTGCTTCTCTTTACTAGTCTAGTCTTCACTCATAAACACTTCAAGTGTTTATCTCTTCGGCTCTTTGACAAAAATTTCACACTTTCCTTCACTCTGTAGCAGCAGCAATCACAACCTCAAGTCATCATTTTTAAACTTGAGCTTTCTCGTCAAGAATCAATTCAAACTAGGGGTGGCTAGGGTTTCCTTCACCTGATCAAATCTACATCACATCTAATCCAATCTACTTTAGATGGATCACTTGCATTGGAGGAATGCATTTGTACACATTTTCCATTATCCAATGCATATTTTCTAAAGATAGCAATCCCAACCATGATTTTCGGCCTTGAAATTAGTCGACTCATTTATGACCTAGTTGTTTCCTTCTCGAGGTCTTCTTGCAGTATGATTTCTTTGCTTCGATCCAGACACCAACAACTCCCTAAAATTTCTCTGTCATTCTGTCTTCCTTGAGCTGCATAAATCTATTATCATCTTGTGATTTGTGGTTGTTTCATTAATGTCGACTATCTATTCCAACAACCATGTCGATGGAAACTTCATCGACCTCTGCATGCTTGCCACCTCAGCTCCACATGGCATCACATTGGCTATACACTCATCTCACTGACACAAGGTCGGTTTACACTTGAACATTTAACAAACTCATACTGGCACAAGACCTTACCGATGAGACCTTCTCCTTCTGCTAACCGGTAGTGCACACTACACCAGTAGCACATCTTCACCTCTAATGATTTGTGATCATTTTAACATTCTGCCTCTTCATCATACACAAGCAGCCAACTTCCAAACTAGTTTATACTCTACCAATTATCACTTAATATCCTAACACACACAAGCATCTCACCTTATACCGGTGAGGTTATCGATAGTCTCAACACCTTCTTGACTTCCACCATACCGATTGACGAGCCTTCATGATAACCTTCCTTATGTCGGTTCAATCTTCTTTATACCGGTTTGCCATACTTTTACCGGTAGCCTGCAATACCGGTTGACATCAATGACAACTCAATGCCAACACCATTAATGATTTGTAATACCTCATCTAAGGAAGGAAGCGAGTAATTATCCTTTTCTCATGCCTTTTTGAGGTTGCAAAAATCAACACAAAGCCAGATTTTTCCATTCTTTTTCCTTATTGGCACCAAGTTGGCAACCCAAGTGGAGTGACGTACCAGGAAAATAATCCTTCGCAGTGAGTAGCTTTTGAACTTCCTTGAAAATCAAGGGTTGTATCAATGAATTAATCAGTCGTTGCTTTTGTCTAAATGGTTTTATATTGGGTTTCAAAGGTATAACATGAGTGATGATTGATGTATCGAAAGTCTTCAGATCTTCGTATCCCCTTGCTATAACATCAATGTACTCTTTTAATATTTGCAAAATTTTCTCTCTTTCATTGGGAGTACAAATCTTCCCAATGTACACTATCTTCTCTTGACCCTCTGGACCAATATTATGTGGTTCATATTTCCTAGCATCTGAATCAATTGTCAATCTTTCCTTTATCCTGGGATCTAAATCAAAGAGTCTTTCAAGAGTGACCATACCTTTAGGAATAACGTTTGTAGGCAAATTTATGATTTCTTCATCACCCCCTTCATCAAGATCATATGATCTATCCTTCTCATCAATGATTTGTTCTTCAAAAGCCCCTGAATTAGCAAGAAAAGTTAGAATGTGTGAATCATCCTTGAAGACTTGAAAGTGTTTGATGTTATCGGGCACAGCAGGTGTGGAGACCAACTATATGGAAAATCTCTTCAAAGGAGATTGACTCACTAGTTCTAGTGTACTTGCTGCTATAGCCAATGCATCTAATATTTCATTTAATTTCCTAGGCACCAACTGGATATTGAAAGCATCAAAATCCTCAACCAACACTCATACTCTATTCCTATATGTTGCTAACCTTTTGTTGTGACATGCATATTAGCTTCTTACTTGCTTAACCACCAATTCAAAATCTCCTTGCGCTCTTCATCATTTGGCTCTCTTCTTATGAGTGAAGAGTAGTCCTCTAATTAGGGCCTCATACTCAGTCATATTATTAGTGCAAGGTAATTGGAGTCAATAGGAAGCTAGGAAGGTCATCCCTTTGGGACTTGTTAACTCAACTCCTGCTCCACTGCCTTGCTTGGATCTAGACCCATCAAACTTTAAAAACCATATTTCATCCTTCAATTTCTATACATTCTGCGTCTTAGGTTTGATGATCAATGGACGAAGATTGGTTTCCAAAAGTGGTTGTTGTTCAGAGAGTTCAAGGTCTTCTAACACCTGAGGTTGTTCATTTATAGGTTCCAAGAGTACTTTGAGGGTATTGGGAGTGGACTGCTCTACTTGAAGTTGTACTGGAGACTGAGTTTCTTCATCCTCCTACTTGGGTGGAATATCCTCATTCTCTTCTTTACCAATCTCAACCATGAAGATCTCCTTGTTACTTTGTTCTAGCTGGGAAGTTTCTATTACAACTTTCTCCCTTTGAAGAACTATCCTCTCATAATTTGGCGCCTGAATATCCCCAACCATAATATCACAATCAATATCTTCGCAAGGGATCAGACTCATCAATTTTGTAACTTTGTTCTGACACGGGATACAGAACATCTCCGAGTTCTCTTCATGATGTATTCGACACCATTTTGGGAGTAAAAAATCTTGTACTTTCATGGTACCCCCCCAATAAACAAATCCCTTGTTTTACTGTTGTAATGAAGTCCTTCACCCACCCTCTATGTTTGGTCATATCTTCTTGACGTAACTGGGGAATGGAAGGTACGGAGAAGGTAAGAATTTCATTTACCCTATAGACTCCGGGACTCACCTCAACATATGCCACTTCATTGGGAGCTCCATACTCTGTAACCAATTCTTCAATTTTGGTTCATTATCAATTTGGATCTGGTTGCTCACACCTTTCCATGGAAGCCATAAATATGTAAAACAGGTTGAGAATAAACCTCCCAAATTTTTTGACCAATCTCTACTGAGAAGCATCCTATATACCTCTATAATATCAACCACTTTAATGTTGATGTAACGGGATATGCAAGGATCAGCACCCAACTGGATATACACATATTTTAATTCTCCAATTACATTGACCTCAGTCTTGTCCAATTGTACCACCTTATTGTTTGCACGCACTGGGTTAAGACCAAGAATCTGACATATAGAATAAGGCATTACATTTTCAGAAGCACCTGAATCTATCAAACAGTTATGCATATTCTTTCCACATATCTTCAGACTAAGTAGAATTGGTGGGTTTTCGATGGCATTATTATTGATATTAGCATTGACTTCATTCAAATCAGCCATCTTAACCTAGTTACTCTGAGACTCCTGTAGTTCCAACTTCTTAAGGAGAGCCTTCTTTTGTTCAGGGCAATATCTCAGAACCTCCATTAGGGACATAGTGGTGGCAGTCCTCTCCATCTCCTTGGTAACATCAAAAGATCCTTTCAAAACATATTCTTGCCCTTGACTTTGTCTAGGACATGCTCCTTGAAAAGCTTGAGGAGGAGGAGGGTTTTTTATTGCATTCGCATCGGGAGGCACAAATCCATCCTTTGGGGGAGGTGGTTTTTTCAATGAAGCCTTACCTTGACTTCATAGGTTATAATTGTTTCTGGTCTGAAAGGCTTGGGCATCATAAACACACAGTTCACCTTCGGTTTCTGCTTGAAACTCTTTGCATAGGAAGGTATCAACCAACATTGTAGCATTAACTTTCTCAGGTTCCTCATTAGAGAAATCCTTTGGTTGAGAATCAGCTTGAGCAATCCTAATGATTTTTTTGAACTAGGCGCAATTGACCTCCAAATGCGATGTTGTATCATGCAACCTACACCAATTAGTCAGTAAATTCATTTCAGCAAGGTTAACACTTTGTGTATTATTTGGGTTGTCT
Source organism: Cryptomeria japonica (assembly GCF_030272615.1). NCBI lineage: Eukaryota > Viridiplantae > Streptophyta > Pinopsida > Cupressales > Cupressaceae > Cryptomeria > Cryptomeria japonica. Next base: position 443,060,731 of record NC_081411.1, on the reverse strand, counting down.
CTTGCATCAGGATGATCATGGTTCACCCCACTGTTGTTTGGACCCGTGTTCCATTGCTTATTGTATGGATTGTTGTTATTATACCTTTGGTTTTGGTTTTGGTTTTGATTGTTATAATTTCATTGATTATTGTATGATTGGGGTTGATTGTACCCTCCTAGAGGATTCATCTTCAATTGACTCAAATCTAAAGTAACTTGTGAAATCATCTTCTTTAATGATTCTACTTCAGTGGATATATGTGATCCTTGACTCTCAGGCATCATAGTGGGGAGTTGGTTTGCTTCATGGGAATTACCAAATTGTTGATTTTCTCCTTGTCCTTGACCATCATATTGTGTTTGAGTAGGAGCAGTATTGGTATTAGTCTGCCAAGTTGAAGATTGAACAACAAACTATTGATTAGCCTGAGGCTGAGAGGAATAGATTGGTACCGAGTTCATTGTAGGGGCTCCTATAGGTAAAGGCAATGGTACCCTGGGGAGTTGGTTATAGTTCCCTTGATTCACTCCAAGGGGTAAGTTGTATCCAATTCCCCGTGGTGTTTGGTTCAAGTCTTGATTCATGTTGATTGCCAATGCATAGACCTTCACCAGGGTATTCCTTTACTCTTCGGGGACACTTTTTTTTATAAACATAGCGCTCCATGGGTCAATAGCTCTTAGATATGATTCAATTGCTACGTTGGTTGCTACCTGGTAAGGAGCCTATAACCTCTTATATGCCATTTGAAAGATGGAATTAAAAGTTATCAGAGGTTCATTTAGTGACTTCTTAAGAGAGGCAAATTGATGGTACAACGTTCTGGGATCAACATACACTCAGAATTGATCAATAAAACCTTTCTCAAAAACATCCCAGCCAGTGATGGAATTTTCTAGTAGAGTCAAATACCAATTATATTCATTCTCCCCAAGGGAATATTGGAAGAGCCTATATACCACATCTTGGTGTTCAATATTGTTACGAAAGAATGCATTTTTGAATGCTTCAATATGCTCATTAGCCGTCCTAGCCCCTAAATAGTAGAATTTACTGCAAAAATTTATCTAGGTTTCTAGGGAGGTCATGTATACCCCTGGTATTGTTCCTAATGGCATGTGGTCTTGGTTAAAGTAGGCCATTGTAGGTGGTGACGGTGGACATTGAGCAAAAAAACGTACAACGATGGGCTGAGGACTAGGAATCAGTTGATCTTCTACGTTGGGTATGGATGACTCCACTAGTGAGGATGTTGAAGGTTGTCCCTTAGCTTTATTTATTTTCTTCCTAGTCAAAGGTCCTAGCTCTACTAAGTCTGAAGGAGAAGAATTATTCCTAAGAACTCTATAAAACCTTTCCAAGGACAAAGATGATATACGATCCAACTTAATACCTCAATTTCTCAGTTGTGGAAGAGTAGGATTGCATGAATGGTAAAATTCTATCTCTATGAATACCATATCAAGGCATAGTGTGACCGTGGGATTGTCTGTTGAAGGGATTAGTATCTTGGCCCTCCTTCTAGCGCCAATTTTTGTTGACAATTGTTTTGACGCACTCGCCAACAGTCAGGTTGTCAATGTGAACACTCACCACCTCTCCTGAAAAGCAATAAGTTCTTGTGAACTGATCACTCCAAGGTATCTATAGTTGGGTCTCGATGGTGATTGGTATCTCAATGGTTGATGTGGTAGTATATGTTAAGGGGCCTGCTGGTTGAAACTAAATCCCAATAATTTTTAATAACTTAACTTCTTTTTTTGTATTGTATGATTTAAGATTATTCTAGAAATAAATTGCAAAAGATAGGGAAACAAGTAAATAACAATGAAACCAATTCAATAACAACTTAATGAACTGCTCAATTAGTACCTTGCAATCCAAAAATCATCAAATATTATCCAAATTAGCATTCAATAATTAACCTCCAATGAACATGCAAAGTCATGCAACCTCACAAATTCATGGAAAGAATATCACTACAATATCGTTCTATCGCATTAATTCTCATACACCACTTACATGTGCAATATGATTCATAAGGCAATAAATAGAAGATCGGAACAAGTTTTGATTTCAAACAATAGACATTACCAGACTGCAAAGAACAAACTCATAGAGCATATGCATAGATCAGGCAATCTATAAGATTCTTCTTGTATTAATTTCAAAGAATGTATCACAAAAACTTCTCATGTTCATAACAATCTGCAAAAATAATCTAAAATCTCTAAGTGTGCCTCAAATAATCAATTTGTGGACCCTTACAAATGAATCAAACTCGTCAATTTATAGAGTTTTCTGCCCTACTTTCTAGGAAATAAACCTAATATAAATTAAGAACTAAAAAGCAAGAAGTCACAATTGACTTGCAAGTCTCTACCTCTATACTCCAATTGACTATTATGAAATAGAGACTGGGTGAGCACTATGAAGACCATCCTACATGAGCCAGGCTTTCATATTCATGCAAAATTTTGCTCAAAACTAAAGTGTGATTTGGAAGCGCAGTTGGAGTCTCAGTGGGGTGGTCATGCAAAAACTCCTTTTAAAAGTCATGCTATCATTAGAAACTAGACGTTTATATTTACTTCTTTTTATAGGTTTTATAATTATTGATTATACATGCAATCACCTCGGTAGAAGGATCAACAACATGCCTGGTTATGAATTTATACTTTTTCAAAATTTCCTCTGCATTCTTTCTTTCACTTTCTAACTCCTCTATTGTCTCTATAGCCTATTGACACTAGGTTTTCAAATATGTATATATGTCCATTAATGCCACACTAAACTAAGCCAAAGCTGCCAAATGTTACACATCATACACATCCCACTGGCGGTGTACCTGGTCTTCCTCCATACTTCTAGCATTGGTTATTCCAAGCCCAAATACTCCTAATAATTGTCCTACAAAATTCTCTACTTTTTCACTACCCAAGGAGGGGAGACCAAATATCTGTTATATCCCCCACATACTGTTGAAGCATTTCTATCTTCAACTCCAAAATGTATGTGTAAGATTGCAAATTCTTACAGCTGTCTCCACCCAAGAGGTCCTCCCTTATTATCTCTTTTTGCCAAGACTCAAAACTTTATTCAAGACCCGAAATTTCTTGCCAAAATTGTTGAGCTTCGGCTCCCACTATTGAGAACAAGAAGCCAACAACCCACAAACTTGCATGGCCTTCCTATATTCCATCATGGTATTTTGCAAAAATAGTCTAATTTTAGAGGCACTTATTTGTGTCCATGACTTTGCAGTGGCAGCCACCCATCTTACTTCAACCAATGCTTTTATCTCTCCCTTTGGGAGTGACGAGGTTGAAGGTAAATTATCACTTATACAAGTATCCAAGGGCTTGCCCATCTCTACCAACAACTACTTTTATTGTTATAGCTATGCATTGACCTCTGAATGGGAGGTGTATTATTTTTACATTCGCCCCCTAACGACGCTAGTAGCCAATTCCAACATATCTAATTATCCCCATTTAGTCTTCTTACCCAGTTTCACCTATGATACTTGGTACTTCAGAGAGCTCTAACCTTCTTCTTGTGTAGGAACTACTATATCTGCAATCACCTCACTAGAACATGTTCTTGATAAATGATGTGCGGTCTTGGCCTTCTTTGTTTTCATTGGTTCTTCAGTGATTTCCTATTGTAATGTAACTTTTGGTAGCTCTACTTTCCTTTTCTTTTTCTCGAAGGTGAAGTCTAACCATTGCGACACATCCTTATCTTTTTCACCTTCGTGGGGTATGATGTTAGCAGTTACTATGTGCATGTCTGACTTTTATTCTACTTCATCATTCTCCTCTTCTTTTGTATGCTTAGGGTCTTGGGGTGAAGCAATTTGACGGGCCAGGCTAGCTTGGAGAGCAGTATCAACATTCGACTGTTATTTCTTATGTAACTCTCCTAACTTATCATTGATTTCCTCTTCAAACATCTTACCATCTTTATCAATTTCATTCATACCTTGCTTATCAGCTATTTCTTTCAGTAAATCTTCTTGGTCTTGAGGAGTTAAGACCAACCTTTCGTCCTGTGAATCTTCAGACTCATTTTGTTCCTTCTCTCCTCCAAGTGGCTATTGTTCCATAGGTTGCTCATCCTCTTGGTTGGAATCTAATTCGATGTTATGGGCACTTACTATTTCTGTGGTATGTCTTAACACCTATGTCATGGGAGGCATTGTTGTTGTATCAAAAATATTAGTTGGTGGTGGCATAGGGGAAGTAGCAGCTGAGGTCAAAATTGGAGCTTGTGATGTAGTGGTCGATGGAGGTTTAGTGGATGCACCTGTCATATCAGGAGGAGGAGGTTGTGTACTTTCATCTACTTTCCCTTGTTCATCTTCCTCATGAGTGCGCTCTCCTAGTGTTTGTCCAATTGTCATCCTCACATGATGTAGTGGCACGGCTCCTAGCCCTTCTCTTACTCTAAAATCTGCAACCTTTTTCAAAATTTCAAACCTCCTCATTTGTTCTTTGACTTTATTCAATAATTCCTTGGTACTCTCTTTGGGTTCGGCAGTTTCATCTGGGTCAGTTGATGTGTTCTTCTGAGAGCTAGACCTTGTCTTACGGGCATACTCCTTATAACCCCTTGACTGAGGAACACCTGAAGTCAATTCATTTTGCTTCCCTTTCGAAGCACTTGGCCTAACCCTAAAAAATGAGCCACTTCCTAGTTCTATTTATGACAATTTGAGTTACTTTGTCTATATCTATATCCTCCCGTGTAAACCACCTTATTGGAGAGAGAGGCTTCTTGTCAATTTCTTTCTCCTTATATGCAAAATCTAATAATTCAGCATCATCCCTTAGTTCTTTAGGGAGATTCGTCTCTATTTCAAAAATTCTTATTTGTGGTACTGACAGCCTATAATAATGCTTTTCTCTAACTTCAAAATTGTCTTGGAGGTTTGCCCAAAAATCCTTCAACTTGGACTTATGCCCCTCATATGCCTTTGGCATTATTTACTTTAGCTTTTCGTAGGGATCATAGTACTCCCTTGCATAATTAAATTCTTTAAGATTGAAATCTTGAAGTTCCTGCTCTGATGTCTTCACTACCTGAATCTTGGAACTAGAGAAGTAACCAATAGAGACTAAAAAATCTATACCCATCTTGTGTTTTGAAGACAAAAGTGATTGAAGGTCGAGCATCTGTCTGACATATTCTAATAATATAATATGATCATTGCAGTATCACGGCAACAACATAGGGTTCCCTGTGAATCCACTAACCCCGATATATGTAGAGTGTTGGTTCTGAATGAACCAACATGCCTATTCCCTGATGATTTCCATTGCTTATGGGCTTATCCTATAGCCTGTATCACCTGTGAGTTTGATGATGATGGGAAAAAGGAAGGCATCATTTATTCTTTTAAAATGTGTGTTTGTGTTGTTTAGAGGAAGTTGTAGGTAATACTCCCACACCTTCTTCTTCCCTTCCTCATCGCCTAGCTGGCCCTCTATTTGCAACCCTGGGAACTTGTCTGCTCAAGCAGCTACCTAGATAACATAGGAGGTAAAGAAGAATTTATTCATTTGATGCACCTCCTTCATCTTCTTATGTATGTTGTCAGAAAGAATTTGGGCCCAGTCAAAGTATTGTTTCCCTATTAGTATGGTTGTCATAAAATAGAACATCCAAGGGTGGAAGTACCGACAATCTAGCTTTCCATAAGCCTTTTTCAGCATGATGATTAAGTCTCATTGAGGCTCCTTGAAATCAGCCCTCAAAATTTTTGTGGCCTTTAGCCATGTCTTCCTCTCCTCTTCGAACCAATTCTCATTCATGTGCCTTTTGTTTGAAGCAATATTTTTGTTCCCTACTCTCACGGCTTCTTCCTCTGCAGTTAGGAGTATTTCATCCCTCACAAGGATGCCAAACACAAATCCTAGCATATCCACTGATAAATTAATCACAGTTCTACCTTGATCATCTGTGCACTTTCTGGTGTCTGCATTGTAGAATTATGCAACGGTCATAATGAATTCAAGGGCCTAGACCGATTGCGGGAAAATGGTTGGTTCCACCAGACCTAATCTCTTAATTCTCCTTAGCGGGGCCTCTAGCCTTAGTCTGTCCAATTGTGTTTTGATATCTTCCAACTTGATATGCCCCACCTTTGTATTTGTCACCCATTTTATTTGGTCCTCCAACTTTGAAACATAGACCTGCCCTTGATATTGATATTTCATGGTTACAAGAAGTTTGTCCAACTCCTCGCCTCTCTTGCTAGAGGTTGGGTCCATCTAAATGCTCCAATATGCAAGAAAGAACCATAAATCAATCCATTGCATGCTTAAAAATATCAATAACATCATCCACCTCAGGACTCTGGGGTTTCGGGTTGGATAACTTCCTTTTAAAACAATTGACTTCAGAATTTTAGGGATCCGAGGTTAGCATAGGCTTAAAAACTAAGTCCGGAACTCCGGGGTTCCTGGTGGATAATACAAATGGGGTCCGAAACTCTGGGGTTCCGGGTGGATAATACAAATGGGTTCTGAAACTCCTGGGTTCCGGGATGGACAGGAAAAGATGACTTTGGGACTTCGGGGTTCCAAAGTCCTGGGGTAGTTCAATTAAGTGCCAAAAAGATGTTTCAGAACTTCGGGGCTCTGGGGTTCCGAGGTTCTAGGTAATTCACTCATAGGTTTTTGAGATGATCTGGAACTCTGGGGTAAAAGCACAACCAAGCCTAGAACTCTGAGGGTCCGGGGTTCCGAGGTTTACAAGAACTACCAAGCCCGGAACTCTAGGGGTCTGGGGTTCCGAGGTTAGGAAAATCTAGGGCATGCGAAAAGAACAAGACACACAAAACAAGGAAAGTAAAAAGGAAAATCTAAGCTAAAAAACTAAAAGATCTAAACACAAAAACACAAGGAAGGAGAAAAATCTACCAACCCTGAGGGAGAAACACGCGAAAAACCTAGCAACACAAAGGCGCGAAGTCGGGAGGTCACAACTGGAAGGTTTGAAAAACTTGAGTGCACAAATGAACTTAGAAAAGTTAATTCCTCCTATTTATACCCCATGAAACTTCATCTATATGGTTGCTTTAAACAATACCTCAGGAGTCTAGGGTTCCGAACTTCCGAGGTGAAAGCTAAAACAAACAGACCTCGGGACTCCGGGGTTCCGAGGTGAAAAAAGAAAAACAAGCAAAAAACCTCGAGACTCCGAGGTTCCGGGACAACATAACTTCGAGACTCTAGGGTTCTGGGGTTCCGAAGTGACTAACAACAAAACATGAAGAACTCAAGATTTCGGGACTCCGGAGTCCTGAGGCTTCAATGGAAAAGAGAGACAAGGCACGACTTCGGGACTGCGGGATCCGGGGTTCTGATGTCATGACAAACATACCAAACAAAAAACCTACCTCAGAACTTCAGGATTTCGGGGTCAAAACATAACTAAAACAAATTCCTACTTCAGGACTCTGGGGTTTCAGAGTTCCAGGGTAAGAATTCAAAAACAAACAAAGGACTCCTCGAGACTTCGGGGTTCCGGGGTGTCCAAGAAGAAACTAAAAAAAAAAAAGCTACAGAAAGCAAAAAGAGGGACCCATATTTTCAAGACAAGGAAACTAGTGGGGTTAGGTATGCGGGGCATAACAGTTCTCATTGGAATATTGTATGTAAAGACTAAGAGTAACAAAACTCATGCACAAAGGAAGAAAAATTGGATGCAAAGATTAAAATTTATGATTAAACAATGCAATTATTTGTAAAAATAATTGATTTTAACCAATAAATTAAACAATGTGAATTATGATATTGAATATCAGATGCATCTAAATTTGAATATAATATGTCATAATAATTAAATCTAAAAAATAATGCAACCCAAGAGTCAATTTTAGAATATAAATTAGGGCTTTTATGTAATTCACCACTAAATTTATGTAATTCAACTGCAAATATGATTTATGAGTGCAAACATTAATGTTAAAGTGCATACAAACAATATATGAGACAATAAATTAGAAACTAGCATGAAAGAAGTCAAGCTCACCAAAATGTAATGGTGAGAAAATTAGGGCTTCACAACTTACGCTTTCTAAACTAATAAATGGCCTAACTTTCACATCTAAAACATTAAAAGGAGGATAAACACAATAGATCCAGCCTCAATTCTATTAGGAAGAGGTTTGAATGTTTATTCAAGCCTTATTCCCCTTTTGTTTGAGCTGGAAATGCAATTAAAATTTTAGAGTTGAATCTAGGGAAAGTATTTGAGAATTTGAAGTAAATTGATGAAAATAGAATGTTGCAAATGTCCAATAGAGCCATAGACGGGGATATGGGAAAAAGAAGATAATGAGAATCTATACCCAAAATTTTAGCTTGATTTTTTGGGACCAAGTAATAGATTCCCGAGTTGATTCCCTACACACATAAAGAGAGATTAAAGTGTTGTGTATAGGGGTTTTCCTTGGCTCAAACCCTAGTTTAAGAACTAACCTTGAAATTGAAGTAATAATTGAAATGGAAATTGTAGAAAGATGTTTTCCTTTGGAGGAAAAGGCTAGATTTGAAATGAAATGCTTGTAATTGAAATGTATACCTTGATGAAGCTTGTTTGGATCCTCATGCAAGGGTTTTAGGGTTTCATGTAGAATGTCTTCATAGAAGGTTGATCATGGATTCCATCATGAATGCTTGAACTTGACTTCTCTTCTTCTCCAAAGCTTGATGAATGTCTGATTGCTTGCTCACATTGCTAGAGTGTAATTAGGATCTCGATTTTGCTTAGGGAATTTCTTGTTAGGTTTCAAATGAGAGGGTAGACCTTCTTTTATATTTTACTACCTAAAAACAATTTGAATTTTTGGAGTAGGCCGACATGGAATCCAATTTACCACTCACTTGAGGTGACCATTGTGAGGACCAAATTTGGGTCCTGATTGAGAGGACCAAGGCACTGGGCATCGTGGTCCTAAGAATCAGGATTCAAACTCGGGGAGAAGGCAATGAAGGTGATAAAAATGCAAGTTTGGTAGGTGGTGCGAGTAGAATCAAAATAGTCATTGACCATCGAAAGATGAAGCACTAAGGTGAGGTCTAGGCGAGGACGAAATTTTATGCAGATACAATTTATGAAACTATAATATGGTTGTGATTTTATAGTCATATCATAAAGTCAAGTGGGTAATTAATTAACTTGACAACGTAGAAGGTTTATATTTAGAACTTTAGCTAGACAATGTGGATGTTGACTACTGAATGCTTAATGCAACTATTTGTATTTTTAAAGATTATTATAATTTTTATTAGAGTTATGTATTTTGGTGCTTTATATATGTGGTTGTGCATTATCAATGTTTGTTTCTAATCCTTGACAGCTAACTATAAGCAAAGGTGTCTAACACCTTATGGATAAAGGGTAGGTATTAACTTCCCCTAAAAAAGAGGTTTATGACTTTGCACGATCATTGGATTAATATTTGTTTTGGAATAGAGTTGTGATACCTATAAGATGTCTTAGACGAAATCAAGAATAGAATCATTGCAGCCATATTGAAGATGGATAATCGAGTTGGACTTGGTTCCATGTCATATTATTTTTTTTATCAAGGTTAATGATCTTTGTACGTCCTTATAGGAAAACAATTATTATTTGATCTATCTTCTTTGACTTATAAATGTAAGTAGGCTGTCAAGATTTTGAAATAATTTAAGAAACCAAATCAGATGCCCAATATTGTTGTTATAGTATGCCCTATATTGGTTATGTACCTTTTGTTACTTGTTATGTTGCATCCAATTCACCCAATCTACAAGGTTATATTGTTATGGTATTTGCACTACAGTGGCAATTCTATTCATTTTATTTCTATTATTGACAACTATTTAGGTGGCACCTTTTGGAAACATGGTATGCTCTTGACGATACCGCATCATGATTGCAACAAAAAATGTTTTTAATCTCATACATTTGTAAGGGTTGGAACTTGACACATTTTGGGGTACAAGCCTTAACTATGACAATCTCCCTCCCAAATGGCTTGAGGTAAAGATGATCAATAAGGAATACAAAGGAGGACTAAAGCTCACTCAAGAAGAGGGCACCCTATCAATATAACTCATTTGAACTATCCAATTCTCGAGAGGAAGCATCACATCAACTTGACAATCTTTAAATCCACTATTTGTAGTTTCATATTTGTGCTTCTATACATTTTCAAAGGATATGAAAGGAAATGGTTTACATCTTGAGGTTGCATAATTCTTTAACAGTCCATAGTCTTAGAAGTTCCTTATATATTAGGCTTATTCTCTATCATGCACCAATTGTACTTTTGTTTTGGGATATGTTGTTTATGTTGGATACATTCTCTTATATTTTAACTGTGCGAGCTCATGCCATTCAATTTTACATACAACTTTGTTTAGTTTGGGTTATTGGTTATTTCTTTTCATCAAATGGTCATGTTGATTCAAGGTTGGGGCATATACATCGTAGGGATTTTTGAACTTTTCCTACATTTTTATTTAGTTTCTCTTATTATCTCTTTTCTTTTCCTTAGTCAGCCATGTTGACTCAAGGTTATATCATAGGGATTATTCAATTTTACTTACACCTTAGTTTAGTAGTTTAGTTTTCACTATTATGTAGTTCTTTTTCTTATTCAGCCATGTTGATTCAGGGTTGAAATCATGGGGATTATTGTGAAGTAAATTTTGGTGGTTTATTTTCATCTTTTATGTGGGTAGAATTGTTGTTTTTGTTTTGAGGGAGAATATGTATGATCAAAAGACGTGCATTATAAATAGCTTGAAAGCACTAAGTGTTTCAAAACCAAAACTTTCATATTGTTCAAAATAGACCTTTTGATTAGAGCAACTAGGTCAAATATGTTCACACATTTAGAGGTGACCCTTTTCCTACCCTCTTTGAGTAGATGAGGGTTTTTCTGACTAGAGTCAATCAAGGGAGCATTATTCTTCAAAATGAAGTAGCAATTATCTGAAATTTATCTTGCTACCTTTAAATCTTTATCTATGAAAACCTCAAATTCTATAAAATAATAAAATTCTATCAAAGTGATTTATCTTTGTGGTCTTGTAGACTACTTCAGTCTCAAGGATTGGAATAAAACGATTTCAATTATCTAGTCTATCAAAACAAACCTGTACAGATAAAGAATTTTCTAACTGCATACAAAAAGCAACAGGAATGCCTAAGATTATTTTACAGTCCAATGCCTATTGACTTTTGAAACTTTGACAATATTGTTGTAAGTGTACCATCTTACTTAGATAACAACTCAATAGACCTAGGAATGCTAAACATTATTTTTTAATAGTTTGAAAAAACATTGTAACCAAGATAGGGGTCTCTAATAGAATGCAAGTAATGGAAGAAAACTATGAGTGATCCATAGTAAAAGACCCCAACCAAGCTATATAAATTTTCCTTAAGAAAAATTCAAAACAAAGATGAGATATCCTTCATCCACAATTGTAAGTTTATAAAGAGATAAGATATGTTTCATCCAAAATCGCAAGTTTATGTTGGATGAGGACATTGTATGTGGCTAGTAGTGTGTTATCCAAGTTGGAGTATTTAGTTGCACATGGACCAATGCTAAGATGGGCATAATTTTGTTTCAAACTTATTGATAAAGAAGTATCAAAAGAGATGCACTTAATATCCCTTTGCCATTTCATAAATTTCCCAAGGTGAAATTTTTAAAAAATTTAAAAGACTACTTTCTTAGAATGGCTCTTACAACTTATGAAATCTTCTACTTTAATCCAATTTTGTCAATTTTTCATTTTTTTTATTTTGTGAGTTTTACAAAATGAAAATTTTCATTTTGATGTTTTCTAGGGATTATAGAATTTCTTCATTGAAGCCAAATTTTTCTATTAAATAATATTTTATCCTCATTATAATGATGCATAGATGAATCCTACCAACAATCCATATGATTCCCTTATTCTTGCAAGAAATGAAACTCCTTCAAGAATCATTCTTATTGTAGCATTCAATCCATATAAGAACTAATGGACAATAAAGGCAAGAGTCGCTAAAAAAAGAGCTTCACTATTTTATCAAACTGTAGAATGCTAATTTATCATTCTATTCATTTTTTTTGTACATTACATTTTACATTTTCTTTCAAATACTTTGAATGGTATTCAACCAATTCACTTCAAACTCGTTACTAACAAACTCTTTATTATTATTTATGAATATTAAATATTTTCATAATTTGATCTCCTAACATATCTTTCTTATTAAACTATTTATAATATAAGTATGCTACCTAGTTTTTTTTTTTGTTTTACAGAGATTTAATATTGAGAACGAAATTGTTTGCCAAATAATAGAGAAACTATGAAGCGTGACAAAATATGCCAACTATTCGACAAAATGCTTCAGAATATGAAAGGTTGTGATTGGAGGACAAATCACAAGAGTTGTTTGACAAGATAAATGTTTGGGAAAATATCAAAAGAAGTCCCAAAGCGAATAGCATACAAGAGAATTTGCAATAATACAAAATTGACACCGTCAAACATAACGTCCAGGATCCTTAATGCCTACACAAAAAGAAAGAGTTGAAACCTTTGGCAACATCCACTTTAAATCAATCTGGAAACTAGCAAAAATTATGAAGTATTATTCAAACACCTTAAAGAAACTTGCAAAACAGTGAAACATGCAAAAAAATATATATATATATCAAAATACCTCGCACAAATGTCTTTTTTTGCATATAAACATGAGGTATTTGTCAAAGTGTTTTAATGGGTATTTATTAAAATTTATGGTTGGACATTCAAGGATTATTCTTCATCTGCTTCCATTTGAGTATTGCGAGATTTCTATTATTACTTAAACAACATAGTCGTTGATGAAAGGATTCAGAATTGTAAACTGCTCAGGCTAGGCGTGGGAATGAACAATTGAAATGTTTGACAAATAAAAGTTGGCTATAATATAAAGAATTGGTAATGAACATGCAACATAGGTATGAAGAACTTGCCAATTAACATGGTGTAAAAGCCCATGAACAATGTATATCCAAAAGGGAAAGAAATTGTCATATTTGAAACAAATAGGAAACTAATTTTATGAAAGCTTATATTTGAAGAAGTTATTTTGAATCAAAGCATATATTTAATGTGTTATTGGCACAAATTAATTTGATCATGTAATATATTTGTATAATATATATTCTTGGCAAACAAATTAGAAAGAGAAATAAATAGGTTTTGAAAATATTGTTTGACATATGTTTTTAAATTTCTCATTCATTAGAATATCACAAGCTTGTCATGTTTTTCTATTGCCATATCTCCTGCATCTTAAAAAATTATAAATGACAATAGTACAGAGATGAAATTAATATCATTTTGGTTTTCTTTGAAATTAATATCACTTTGATTTTTATTAGGATAAAACAGGTTTTGAAGGCGCCTCTAAACCCTTACAACTAAAGAGATGCCATCATAAAATAGACTAGACTACCTGGCAGCAAACCACGGGTTTTAGAAAGGACTTGAAACCTTCTGGACTTACAGGCATCCAAAGCCCAAGAACCAAAGATTGCACAAAGATTAAACACTAAATCCAAGCAGCCACCACCAACCAAATTCCAACCATAAATCAAGTGAGAGGCATTACAAAATAAGTTGGTCAATCAGAGGAGCAAAGTCAACAAACAAAAGTCCTCAAAAACAAAGAACAAGGGAATTTTCAGGCACCCTTTGCCAACAAGAAGAGTTTTCCTAAGCTCCCATAACCTGTAAGAGAATCTTCAGACTATAAAAAGCCCCAAAGTTGAACCTTGACCAAAAACAAACCCTGGCCAGACTGGGCCCTTGAAAACTAGTAGCATCCAGCCTAACCTTGAGAGAAGCAAGAAACATAGGGTTTTTCCAGGCTCCCTTAACCTTGAGAATGGGTTTTACAAGGATCCCATAACCAGAAACAATGGGTGAAACAGAACAGAGCAAAGCATAAAAAACCCTCCAAAATCTCCACCTCTATAGGAGATAAATGGAAGACACAAGATAAAAAACAAAACTCTGTTCCCATACAGCCAAGAAACAAGGTACTATCAGCTTTCCTGAGAAGCACTGAGAAAAACATACCCTTCACTCTCTCCACCTCAATAGAAGAAAAAGAAGAAAAAACCATTGAAAGGCCCATCTTAGTCCCCAGACAACCAAGAGACATCACACCATCTGCTCCCCGATAGCATTTCCCAACATCAACCGCAAAAAACATCTTAACCTCAATAGAAGATATGTCATTTACAGCACCATCCATTTTCACCTCTAAAGAAGATAGAGCCACCTATATAGGAAAAGCTAGAGCAAACCAAATATGCACAGGAGGGGGCCAAAAAATAAACGGGAAGCCAACCAATGGGCCAAAGAAGATAGGAACATACAAAACAGCCCACAAAGAAAGATCATTGAGCCACAATAGTGGGGTCAAACCATTCAACCATCCCTTCAAATAGAGTCGTTTGCAAGGAGGAGTGAAGATGAGCGTGATGCAAGAACAGAATGCATCCTCCTTGAACAAAACAAAAGAAGTGGAAACAAAACCAAGAATGCCAATCTCCCAAAAATCCCCCATGAGAGTGGCCTCCAAGATAAAAAAAAAAGAAAAAAAAAAGAGGGCACCACAAACTCAAAGAGCATTGCCAAACCCAACACAGCAAGGCACAACAACTCCAGCCAACCCAGTCACCACTTCAAAAATAAATAGGAACCCCACCAAGGGAAGGCCAAACGACAAAACCAAAGCCTCCATCTTCACAGAAAGAAGCAAACCCAGAAGCCACATAGAGCACCAAACCCTATCCAGAAGATAGGGTCCCAAAGAAGCAACCATGACCATGGGCCACAATCCATCTAAGGCACCAACACCTTCCACACCAAAGCCAAAGAAAGTAAGATAAACCCCACACACCTCCCAAACATATTTCTTGTGTCGAGAACGGGAGAGAAAGCACCCAGCATAGGCAGCAGGCCACCTAAGAAGCCCTGAACTTAACACTCCCTCGAGCCAAACACACCATACACATCACATGTTTCATCATCCTCATCTCCATCGTCTCCACCTCCTTCAACATCCCCTACATCTGTTGCTTTCGCCCTCACTCCTGCAGTCTCTCTTACCCAGCTCATTTCAAAACAAATTAATATCACTTTACTTATTTTGAAATTAAAATGAATTTGATACCGTGTCTTTATTTGTAATTGTAAGACTCATAAGAAAATATATTTGAAAGGACTTTTTTAAAGAAGATGTACAATTTGGGAGAAGAATTTGCTATTTTGTGAGAAAAATTATATGTTATTTTTATTGACCTACAATTTATATGGATCAACTGGGACTCAAATAAATTTATATGTTATTTTTGTTGAGCTATGGTTTATATGGAGCAAGTAGGACTTGAACCTAAGACCTTCCAATTGTAGTCAGAGTGCTCTACCAATTGAGCTACTAGTCCCTTTGTGGCCAATCCATCATCGAGGTGGGTGCAGCTTACTCCAACACCCCCCTTAATCCATGCCTCAAGTGTTTGGCCCTCCTAGCTTCGCTTTGATACCAGATGTTGAGCTATAGTTCATATGGACCAGTTATGACTCAAACCAAGGACCTTTCATCTATTATTGGAGTGCTCTACCAACTAAGCTACTAGCCCCATTGTAGCCAATCCATCATTGATCTGGATAATGACTTACTTCCAACTATTTTTTACAAGAATCAAATACAAAAGGAAATGGTGTTGTAATATGGTGAAAATTAAGGTTTCCACCACTAGATGTAGTAAAACCACTAATTTTACTTAGGGACCAATTACATTAGGGAAAGATAGGAATTTGATAGATCTAAACCTAATAGATCTAGATTTTGATCAGATTCCAAGGGTTTTAGGTGTGCATATTCTTTCCCTTGAGTTAATTTGATTTAAATTTGTTGAAGATTCTAAAATTAGGTTAAATGTGTGTAAATTGAAGCAATTATGCATAAACAGTGAGCTGCAGTCATCAAACGGAGCCACAAACCTGGATCTGAGCAATATGTGAGTGTTCGGATCTGTTCCCAGAAGGTTAACCTAAATTGTCAAGACAAAAATTTTGGTCGCTTTGGTCCTTCTAACTTTTCACCGTCCAAAAGGGAACCTATTCGTCTCTACGAATAATGTCGATCCTAAAAATTATAGCTATGTACCTGTTTCTTCATATCTAGTACAATTGTTGATGATGATGCTTTGCTTCTTTTAAATGTAATCACATATATTGTATGCAATGGCATGAACATGAAAAAACCCTAATCACGCACACATGCTTGCATATGAATAATGTAATTTTACTCCACAATAGTTGAATAAAGAATATGCAGCCTTGAAGATCTCTGAAAAATGATTGATGATGAATTCTTCATGGATGCAAAAATGCTTGAGGATGAATACTTAGAATGGATAGATTGGAGTCCTAGATTGAAATGAATTGATCAAACTTCTTTATATAGGGGTATCTAGGTCATTTATCGATTAGGCTGACCTCCAATGCTCATGTGGAGCCATGGAATTGAATTCCCACCAGAGAGATAGGACCCTTGCCCCATTTCAAAATTGGGCCCAACTAAAAGGGACCAAGGCGCTAGGCGCCCTAGTCCTTCTCGGAAAGGGACCAAAATTAAGCCCTAAGGAGAAGAACGCCCCTCTAGGAGATCCATAAATGGATGTACATCGCATCAAAACTGGAGATAAGGCATAAAATAGACCTCTATAGGAGATGAGGATAGGACATGATAAAGTAGGGGCATAAACATGAGGTGTAAATCGACCCGGTAATTTTACAACACTACATTTAGCCCCCACTTTAACGGGAGTATGAACCTATGCAAATACTCACGGTAAAGTAGATGAAAGAGATGAAAGAGATGAGCACTTCGGAGAACAATCACAAGGAGTATAAGACACCACTAATTCTGAGGAATCAAGCCCTCAATCTTAGGATCTTAACTCACTCAATTGTATGCAAGGGCACACAAAACAAGACAAAAAAAGATAAAAGACACACAACACAAAAGCTAAAATCCAAAACAAGACCTCAAATCAACTAGCCGAAGAGACCTCGATATCAAAATGTCTCAACCACTAATATCATTATTGAAAAATGTCATCTCAAGAACACAAGTGATCGCATAAAAGAGCAAGACCATGCATCATCCATGAACTACGAATAGAAAAGCTATGAGCTCATGACAAGAAAAGGTAAAAACATGGATAGACATTCTAGATGTTTTTTTCTAGTGATCCATGAGAAGAATGAGAGAGGACATGGATACACATTCTAGTTGTGTTTTTCTAGGTGATCCATGTTGGGGGGGAGAGTATGAATAGTCTAGTTGTGTTTTTCTAGTTCCACTCACCCTCATGCACATGTGCAAGTGATGTCAAGTTTCAGGTGTTAAGCATCCCATAAGATTTTGTTTTCCCTGGTTTCAAGCATGTAACAACCTGTGTAAGACATGTAATGAAAATGTGTGTTTGGAATCAAGAGCATCTCATATAAGAGTTTGTTTGCTCTAGTTTTGAGAATTTGTACCCTCGTGTAAGACAAATATATGCCTAGTTTCGAGGACATATCATGTAAGAGTTTGTTTTCTCTGGTTTCAAGAATTTGCACCACATCTAAGACATCTATAAATTTTGTGTTTATTTTTGGGCATGAAGCATCTCGTGTAAGAATTTGTTTTCTCTATTTTGAGAATGACCACCCCATTTAAGACATTGCAAAAATATAATACAATATAGTACAAAGAGGACGATATGTATGTGCACCCCTTAAGATGTCAACATATCCCTATGTGATACCTTAAGGAAATTAGAAACAAGGATACCCACCTTCAACACCAAGGATGTATCCTTTAGGCAACAATGCTCATAAATCCAAACTAAAGAGGCAATACTCTTACAAGCAAGGATAAGATAGTTGAAAAAGAGATATCATGCAACAATTGTAAAGAGGATCCTTGGAGGATAAGAGATCTTTGATCAAAAGACATCTACCTCCAAGAGGAGTTCTTGAACAAACATAGCATCTTCTACCAAAATAAGGGAAGGAGAACAAGAATGCATACCTTCCCACTATTGCTAGGTGAAAATGATTCTTGATGAAGGATGGCACACGTTTAACCCAATGCAAGGGGTAAGTTTATAATAGATATGCATTGCCAAGTGTAAATAGCTTGTAATAAAGGATATACACCTCTTGTATAAGAGAGAATCCTTTGAGAAAACAACTTCACACAAGGAATGAAATCAAATCATAAGAAAATACCACACAACAAATGAAAAGTGGATCCTTAAAAAGGATAAGAGAGATCAATGCCCCCCAAGTGTAGGGATGCTGAGAATAATTACATAACCTATAAGGAGAGATTAGACATAAGAAAATGTACAATGTACTCACATTAAGGAATATTCAATGCAAGAAAAAACATTAATATATGTAAAATGCAACTCTAAAGAAGAGGTAGTCTTCAAAGAAGGAAAGATAAAGATGAAGAATCACATACTCCCCTAGGGAGAGATTTATCATAAGAGACATACCATTCCATTAGAGAAAGGACATATAAACATTAAAAATGCAACCCCAAAAAGGAATAGTGGGACCTTGGATAGAGAGAAGGTGTAGTGCCTGTCCCTAAGCCATCCAACTCTTTTGAATAACAATATATCTCTCTAATATAACGTAGTCAACTTAATGATGATTTTGTTAGGACCCAGAGGCAACTGAGAGGGGGGGGTGAATCAATTGTCTAATAATTTCAACCCAAATATAAATTAATCAAACTTGATACTTAATACCAGTAAACCAAACTTAATGCCAGTAAACAGATTAACAATTAATAACAATACCAGTGAAACTTAATGCATGAAACAGAAAGAGAAACAACATCCACAACACATAACACAAAGATTTGTACGTGGAAACCCTGTAAGGGGAAAAACCATGGTGGGAAACCTTACCCACAATCATATGATACTACTACAGATAGTATGTGTATACAAATGGGGTCTACACATACAGAAAGGCCAACCGCCTACAGCTCACTGCTCAACCACAAGATGGGAGTCACACTGACTACAATTGGATGATTAAATCCAATGATAATGTACTACTCAAAGTAGCATCTCCAATGCTGGATTCAGTACCGGTTAAGCTCTGATTGTCTTCTTCAAACCTTCCTTGAACCTTCTCTATGGTCTACTCATATGATCTTCAATATTCACACATACCATGTTACAATACGATAACCATATACCTTCTACTTATTTTTCACTTCCTTCTAACATTATCTCACAAATGAGATCTTACATATATATCAAAACCTAAGACCAAATGTGTAGGTCGGCTCACTAAGAATATTACAATAAAATCAATTACAAGTAAGTCAAGATGCTATGCATCATGTCAGCTCAACAATAATACCAATTGATTAAACCATCTCCATAACATGTTGTGCTGATCTAGAATAAATAATGTGTGTCGGTCCATAACCTAGACCAATTTGTCGATAACAACAAATATGTCAACCCGATTAGACCAATAACCAAATCACCAAAACCAAGTGTCCAAACCAAGTCTTCGACATAACCAAGTGATCTCCAGACGATAACAAGTCATCCTTAGTGTTAGTGAACAATATAACCTGTCGGTGAACCAAATACCGGTGATTGTGCATAAGTCACTGAACTTGTCGGTGAACATAACCAAAGATCTCCAGAAGGATAAGTGTTGATAAGTGTTGACATAAATGACAAAACCAATGCAACATATCCATAATACCAACAGATTTGATAATATTTTATGATGTACTAACCCTAATTCATGATGTGAGATCTATTATGATATTGCTTAATTATTTGCGAGTGTCTTCTATTGTCTTTGTGATAGGAATGATGTCACATCACTCATTGCAAGAGGGATGTGCCATTGTGATTCTCTATCACTTGCTTGTATTATATATTATATATGTTGTATAGTGGCTTGTGGATGCAGGATTTGCAGGTACCAGACATCAAATCAACTTGGCTTCACAGATCTAAGCGTGTCTTATCCCAATGGCAAGTTGATCAGAGATGACATGAAAACCCATTCTGCACTCTAGGTTTAAGATTGTTGTCAGTATTTGTGTGAGTTGTTTAGTGTTGAGTGATCTCTTGAGTTTCCCTTGTTAGACACAATGTACCACTAAGAGGGGAGTGAATCAGTGGTTCTCAATCTTTTCCCTTTAACAAACTAGATGTGAATACTAGCTATGGGATCCAACACAATACAGACTTACCGATTAGTGGAGAGACCAACACAACTGCAAACACACATAGAGGGCATCACATAACACCAGTATGTACGAGGAAAACCCAAGATGGGAAAAACCTCAGTGAGCAATCTTGTTGGAGACTACTGCTCCAATCCAGCGTCACAATGAAAACTCAGTTACAGTGTTTAGGACTCCAACCCAAGGAGCTACAACCCCTTATTTAGGGCACCAATCCAAGGAGCACCAACCCCTAACTTGTTTATGGGCTACAACCCAAAGGAGCTACAACCCCTACACCAAGCTACAACTTAGTGTTCACAATGAAAACTTCAATTTTTCAAAAGTAGTTGTCTTGTTACAAGTGAATCTTGTAACCATTTCATTTACTTTACTATGTCGGTGAGATACCTTCTCTGCTACCCCGACTCACTCCTTTGTTGTTTGCATTTTCTTCTTTGCTTGTCGATAAATTCTACCAGTTCACCTCTCTTCTGTTCAGCTCTTACTGAATCTCCTCCTTATGGCTCTTCTCTTCACTGGTACTACACTTTGTCGGTTCTATGTCTGCCTACTCTGCAACTTCCTTCACCTCTGCTCTGCCGGTATGGACACTACCAGTTCTGCTCTTCTACTAGTTGGACACTTCAACCAGGTTCTCCCTCACTCTCACTCTCTTCTCAGATACTCATTGAGCACTTGGCTGATTTTCTCTCACATGCAAAAGTGATACACTTTGCGGCAGCAAACCATATTCTTCTATTCAACAGCAACATAACTATGTCTTTGTCCTGCATATTTATAGACTGGTTTTCCCGCCAAGAACCAATTCAAACTTTGAGCGGTTAGAGTTTCCTAACCTACTTTGAGGAAAATGAAATCCAATCAGATCTTGCCCGATCTGATCTCTCTAACAACCAATTATACACCTCTGCCATTATCATACCTTCTTGACCACGCCTTCTATCTTTGGCAATCTACTTTTTACCTTGTCAGTTGATCTCTTGGTCAAGCACCAAGATTAGTCTTGTTGTTTCCTTCAACTACCTTGATCATCTCAATCACTCTTAGCTATCTTTCAGTTGTCTCCAAACCTTGAGCCGCAAACCTCTGCAATAGTTCTACAACACATCCCGTGATTTGTACGATCTACCATTAATGTCGACCAACCCTGCAACTGCCTCATCGATGTTCATACCATCTATCATTGCATGCAAGTCCGCCACCTTGACTTCATGTGGCATCCATGTCGACCATCTTCCAGCTTAGATCTTCTTGTTGGTTCAGATAGGATCATTGAACAGACACTCTATCGATTCTTCTTTTTCTGCCAGTTTACTAACCCTGTCGGTATCTCACATTCTACTAGTTGACTCATGTCTGCACTTTGTTGAACTGTCAAAGGAACACCTAAAATGGGTCTTCAGACATGTCTATTCCAAGCATGCACATTCCCACAAAGTGGGAGGACATCTGCATCTGCACCTTTCTCATATTACTGGTGGACTTCCATACCAGTAAGCGCTCTTGATGACACTATGTCATCAAGCTTCACCAGACTCCATCTTCAGTCAGGCCACATTCCTCTGTTTGTATTTTCTCACCCTTGCCTTCTCCTTGATCAGCTCAGGCCATATCACAACCAGTTTATCAGAATGACAAACACGTCACACTCCATCTGTTCCGGCATCTCAACATGCCTTCTCAGTCAGCCCAGTGCATATCCTTGATTTCATGCACTTAATGCACACCTCTTCTTCCTTATCTCACAAAAATAAGATGCACACAATGCATGATAGGAGATAAGTTCCACTTACCGGTGGAGTGACACCTTGTCTTTTGCATCTTGCAGTGTACTTATGTGACTTCCCTGTTTGTGCAGCATATCTTCAAACAGGCACATGTGATCTGGTGTGGGCACATTCACTATCATTCATCTCTTCATATGGTGACTGCATTCTTCATCCAGTGGGATTCCTGTTGTTTTGTAGCCTCATAGCGTTCCAGTGTTGATGTGATTTAGGTAACATTCTGCCTCTTCATCACAAACAACAACTCTAGCACCTTTGCCCTCTAACTTATACACCGGTTATGAGCTTTGCAAGCTGAAAACAACTCACTTGGTTGAACTGACTTTCCCATGTCAACACATCTCCTACCAGTTGACATCCTTTCCTTACCAATGATACACTGTAACACAAGGTGATAACAAGGATAACTCAACCTATTCTCCTCCTTGACAGTGTTATACATCTCTTCTACGGGTAGTCATCCCAAATCAGTTGACATCAATGACAACACAATGCCAACAATCTCCCCCTTTGGAGTTGATGTCAACTCATGTAGTATCTGGCATACTACATAAGCTCTCTCCCCCTTTGTATGATCCAATGGATTCTTACTCATGTAGTATGCAGTATACTATGAAATCTTTCTCCCCCTTTGACAACAATGGCAAAGAGCATGGTCAGGGTATCATTCCTCCTTGTATTTGCCAGACACTGACAAGATTCTTTCTCCACCTTTGTCTTTACCAGATATCTCTCCTCCTTTGATACCAATTGTTACATTTTGTTACATTTTGTCAAGTCACAACACTTGAGATGGAGGACTCAACCATCAACTGACACCAATTGAGCATGCAAATTTTATATCATTTGTTAAACTACTAAATTTCAGAGGGATGTGCCAGTGAACACTACTCACTTACCAGTCAACCTGCATCACCTCCTTTTTTATCCCAAATTTCTTTAGGAATCAAATGTGATTGTACTACCAATACAACCAGCCAACTGACAAGTAGGAATCAAATGTGATTGTACTATGAAAACAACCAACCAAAGGACAGGTAGATACCCCTTAAAATGAAATTCTCCTGGGTATTCCTACTGTAACTTTCCATCATCTGCAGTTTTGGGCAGTCAGTGCACTTACTCTTCAAAGTTCAAGTAACCCAGCTTTGCATCATAGCCACTTGAACTCCCCCAGTGTCATACATCTTAGGTCCTCGACTCTGGTGAGGTCTAATACTGAGGCTCCAATTTTCTCCATACTGGTTGAGTTGTTCAACTATCATCATCTGATGATCTTTTAGTTCTATTATATCCACCACAGCCTATGACATGATCCTGTAGTATCTATGTCGGTAACATCCTGCTCATGTTGGTTTCCTGTGCCCATCCACTATCACTATCGGAGCACCTTCTCGTGACTCCTGACATTCTGTGTCACTTTGTATTTGATTCCAATTGTAATCTTGTCATACTTTGATATAGCAGTAGTGATCCAATCTTTCATACCGGCAACAACATGTTCTTCTATGCTGCGTTCATCATTGAGGGGGTGAATGATAAATTCGGTATATTACTCCCCCTAAGATCCTGCATCTCTTTTAGGCCTTAGGATATATCACCTGTGAAATGAGTGCACAGTGTCGGTCCATAATCTTCTTCCTCCAAACCTGCTTGGTTGCAAGTCTTTCCTTCTTCTTTAGATGGGTCCTTCCATTTCCTGATTCCCTGTCATAGCCAGAAGTAGTGCTATAGTAGCACACAACATCCATCCCAACTTCATGATTGGGTAATCTCTTAACATACCAGTTTGACCATCTTCTCCTGGTCATGTTGTTGTGTTTAGCAACCAGAACTGGTGGAACTCTTTCTCCTACAGGGAAAATTCTCCTTTATCTCCATGCAGGTCTCTCACTTCCATATGCCCTGAATTCACCTTTCTATAGAGCATAGTTATACCATACTCCATGTGACTGCAGGTTCCTCTTCCCACATTCAAACTCTTTATGGCCAAAACCATTGCAATTATGACAAACAATATTTGCATAGTTGGGAGAGAGGACATGCATGTATCTACTCCTCGATACATTTTTCTTATTTGCATGATGTCCATGAGATCCTAGATTATTCCTTCTAGATATCTTTCTACATTCCTCTACCCTATGGCCATAAGCATTACATGCAAGGCAATAACCAGTAAAGGATGGCATATGACTTACAAATTTATTTTGCCATGCATGAGGAGATCTTACCGGTTTAGCATCTCCATTTCTTCCTCTTTAAGAATGGATCCTTGGTTGTCCATTCTATGCAGCTCTTCCATCTGGCCTCTTCTTCTCCCACACATGCTTTTCCCTAGGGGTGGTAGCATTTCTTTTTCCTCTACCGGTAGGAGGCCTTCTTTTTTGCTTCCTCATTTTCTTGCTTCCGGTGAAGTTGTCTTCTCCCATCTTCCCTTTACCTTTGGGATTTGCATTGTTCCTTCTTCATGCAACACCGGTCTTCATTCTTGTCTACAAGTCTTCACAGATTGTTCTTAGGTCAACCTTCTTCCGAGGAACATTTCTGACTGTGAAGGTTTATCCCTTGTTTTCTCCATTTGAGGAGACAAATTGAATGTCGTTGTGAAATACATTCTTGTTGGTGGAGCATTCCTCGGCACCACTTCCTAATCCTTCAGTGTCCTTGGCATGCTTCTACTTCTTCAACATTTTGTCCAAGGCATCACTGCTGCCATCAAACCGGATTCTTACCTTGAGCTCGTCTTTACATTTCTCCAAGCAACTTCTGATATTCTTTATCTTTAATTTCTAGCCTGGATGCTAGATCTTCACATTGGCACGCTTTGGTGTTCTTTGCCTGAGACTTCAACTCCGAGACGCATTTCTCAGATTCCTCAAGACATTTTGTCAGTTGGTTCTGCTCTACTATAGCAGCATTCTTGAATAGCTTGTATTAATTTCTCAGATTTTCTCTTTCTCTTTCCTTAGAGTCCAAGATTGATTTCAAATCATCAGTCAATCTTTTTGTCTCTTCTAGTTCAGAGGTCAATAGGCCAACCTTTTGGTTTGATACTTCAAGACAGGTTCTCAACTAGCTGCAATCCTCATGAACTGATCTTTTGTAGATTTTAAAATCATTTCTAACATTTTGAAACTCTTCTAGAGCACTTATCATTTCACACTCAAGATCTACTTCTACATCTTTTTCTTCTTCTCCTTCACTATCAAATAGATCTTGATGGCTAGATCTATCTGTCTTGTCTCCTTCATCCTCATCACTACTGCAAAACACATCTTGTTGGTGGGATCTATTTTCTTTATCACTTTTAGATGTGTGCACCTCTTCTTTAGATGCTTGAGCCATGAGGAGGTGGATTCCTTCTTCATCAATGCAGCGACTTCTAATGTATCTTCCTTCATCATCTACACATGTATCTACTGCATTGTTCTTCTCACTTCCACACACCGATCCAATAGTGCAGGGTTCATTTCCATAGAGCTTCCTTAGTCTATTCCATAGACTCTTTGTTGATTTACACTTATCCACCTATGAGGAGACATCAATGGTGAGCCCACTGAAAATGGCCTGCATGGCTTCTTCACTGCACAAGAATCTTCTTTCTTCTTCAGATTCGGAGGGAGGACTGCCATTCCTAGGGAGACCATTGATAATCGACATCCATACATCAAACCCTAGAGAGGATAGGAGGACTTCCATTCTACAACTCCAAATAAACTAGTTTGAACCATCAAACACAGGAGCAGTGATTGACACTAAACAAACCATTGTATCCTTAAGCCAGAATCTACCCAAGTTGGAGAAAGTTTGTCTAGATGGGAACCTATGCTCTGATACCAATTATTAGACACAATGTACCACTAAGAGGGGGGTGAATCAGTGGTTCTCAATATTTTCCCTTTAACAACCTAGATGTGAATACCGGTTATGGGATCTAACACAATGCATACTTACCAGTTAGTGGAGAGACCAACACAAATGCAAACACATATAGAGGGTATCACATAACACCAGTATGTACGAGGAAAACCCAAGATGGGAAAAACCTCGATGAGAAATGTTGTTGGAGACTACTACTCCAATCCAGCCTCACAATGAAAACTCAGTTACAATGTTTAGGACTCCAACCCAAGGAGCTACAACCCCTGATTTAGGGCACCAACCCAAGGAGCATTAACCCCTAACTTGTTTATGGGCTACAACCCAAAGGAGCTACAACCCCTACACCAAGCTACAACTCAGTGTTCACAATGAAAACTTCAATTTTTCAAAAATAGTTGTCTTGTTACAAGTGAATCTTGTAACCATTTCATTTACTTTCCTCTGTCGGTGAGATACCTTCTTTGCTACACCAACTCACTCTTCTGTTACTCGCATGTGTTTCTTTGCTTGTCAGTAAATTCTACCAATTCACCTCTCTTATATTGTACTCTTACTGAATATCCTCCTTACTGCTCTACTCTTCACTAGTATTCCACTCTGTCGGTTCTATGTCTGCCTACTCTGCAGCTTCCTTCACCTCTGCTCTGCCGATATGGACACTACCGGTTCTTCTCTTCTACCGGTTGGACACTTAAACTAGGTTCTACCTCACTCTCACTCTCTTCTCAGATACTCATTGAGAAATTGGCTAATTTTCTCTCACATGCAGAAGTAATACACTTTGCGGTAGCACACCATATTCTTCTATTCAGCAACAACATAACTATGTCTTTGGCCTACATATTTTTAGACTGGTTTTCCCACCAAGAACCAATTCAAACTTTGAGCAGTTAGGGTTTCCTCACCTACTTCAAGGCAAACCAAATCCAATCAGATCTTGCCCGATCTAATCTCTCTAATAGCCAATTGTACACCTCGTCCATTATCATGCCTTCTTGACCACGCCTTCTATCTTTGGCAATCTGCTTTTTTACCTTATCGATTGATCTCTTGGTCAAGCACCAATATTGGTCTTGTTGTTTCCTTCAGCTGCCTCGATCATCTCAATCACTCTTATTTGTCTCTCAGTTGTCCTCCATACCTCAAGCCACAAACCTCTGCAACACATCCCGTGATTTGTAGGATCTACCATTAATGTCAACCAACCCTACAACTGCCTCATCGGTGTTCATACCATCTATCACTGCATGCAATTCTGCCACCTTGACTTCATGTGGCATCCATGTCGACCATCTGTCAGCTTGGATCTTCTTGTTTGTTCAGATAGGATCATTGAACAGACACTCTACCGGTTCCTCTTTTTCTATCGGTTTACTAACCCTGTCGGTATCTCACATTCTACTAGTAGACTCATGTTTGCACTTTGTTCAACTGTCGAAGGAACACCTAAAATGGGTCTTTAGACATGTCTATTCCAAGAATGCACATTCCCACAAAGTGGGATGACATCTTCATCTACACCTTGCTCATATTACCGATGGACTTCCATACCGATAAGCACTCTTGATGACACTATGTCATCAACCTTCACCAGACTCCATCTTCAGTCAGGCCACATTCCTCTATTTGCATCTACTCACCCTTGCCTTCTCCTTGATCAGCTCGGACCATATCACAATCGATTTGTTAGAATGACAAACACATCACACTCCATCTATTCTGGCATCTCAACATGCCTTCTCAGTCGATCTAGTGCATATCCTTGATTTCATGCACTTAATGCACACCTCTTCTTCCTTATCTCACAAAACTAAGATGCACACAATACATGATAGGAGATAAGTTCCACTTATTTGTGGAGTGACACATTGTCTTCCGCATCCTGCAGTGTAATTATGTGACTTCCCTGTTTGTGCAACATATCTTCAAACAGGCACATGTGATCCAATGTGGGCACATTCACTATCAGTCATCTCTTCATATGGTGACTGCATTCTTCATCCGGTGGGAGTCCTATTGTTCTGCAACCTCACAGCATTCTTGGTGTTGATGTGATTTAGGTAACATTTTGCCTCTTCATCACAAACAACTGCTCTAGCACCTTGTCCCTCCATCTTGTATACCGGTTATGAGCTTTGCAAGCTGACAACCACTCACTTGGTTGAACTAACTTTCCCATGTCAACACATCACTTACCAGTTGACATCCTTTCCTTACCAGTGATACACTGTAACACAATGTGATATCAAGGATAACTCAACTTGTGCTCCTCCTTGACAGTGTTATACATCTCTTCTATCGGTAGTCATCCCAAACCAGTTGACATCAATGACAACACAATGCCAAAAACCCTTTTCTTTTTATTACGGGAAAAGAAAGTTTTGAAGGGATCCTGAAACCCTTTACAAAAGTTCCTTAAAAGATAATAGCATTAAGCAACATGAAAAGACAAACTGCCAAAAAACCCTTTGTTATCTTGCATGGCGTACAGTGTTTATTGTTTGATTTAATTATTATTAATTAATTAATTGAGTTATATAGTTTAATAATGTTAGATTAAATTAATAGACATAGTTTATAATAAAATAAATATATATAGTTGGTAATAATAAGATAAATAATTAATTGAGAAAGAGTAATATTAGATAAATGATTTTATATCATGTTATTTAATTATTGATTTGGAATTAATATATTATCATTTAGTAAGAAAAGGCTTTATTATTAATTAAAATATTTAATTATATAAGTAGCCTTTGATTTATTATTGTGGTTTTAATTTATTATAGCCTTGGTTTATTTATTGGGAATTATATAAATTATGCTCATGAGTATCATTTGATTATTTATATTCTTGGGTTAATGGATTTAATATTTATTTTACCTATCCTATTTGGTAATTGGTTGAATTTATTGGGTAAGTAAATAATATATTATTTTATATTTCATGCCTCGGTGTTTGGAAAGGGTTGGTAAGAAATATATTTTAATTGTTTATTTTGATTGGCCGACATTTTTGTATCGTTTGGACTTTGATTTCCTATTTAATAAATCGCCTGTGCATTTTGTCGGGTTACCTTTTGGAATTTCTTCTACAAGTTTTTCTTGTTTTTGGTTGAGGATTTGGATTTTGGAGATTACTTGGCTTGCTTGGATTTTTTGGATTGTGCTTCATCGAATTCTAGCCATTACTTCTATTCTCTAGGTTGGAGGAAATCTCTTCCTTGTGAATTTTATTTTTTGAAAAGATTGTTTGTGCAGTGTTTTCCAAATAGATTGTTTTCAGGAGATTTGGGAAGTATTTATTTGCACAAGTTATATAGATTGATTTACAAATGTATTATATGGTTAGAATATAGTATTGCGGAAATTAATATTTCCAATGATATTATTGTCATGTATGGTTGGCTTTGCACTCTGTGATCTGGGTCTCCTTGGCTCCCTATGTGTTCTTTTTGTATGGGAATTGAGGATTTGGTGTTGTTATGAGTTTTCCTCATTGAGTTTTGGGAGGTCTGAGTCTTGTTTGGTTGACTGAGATTACTCATGTCGGGCATTGTCGGAAGTATTTCTCAAAAGCTTGATTATTTGTTTGTGTCTTGAATATTTATCTTTGATCTTTAAAACCATATTATTATGCTTAGTTTTTTAATTGTGTTCCTTGCCATATGGTTTTGGAAGCCTTATATTGATTTTATTATTTTGGGTTGTCGCTGTAAGTTTTATCTTTCCGTCTGCGAAGTAACACACCAAAATTATAACTACGCAACTTCCTGTTGCAAATGCACCAGGAGATCTTTTATATGCACGACTTCCTGTCGCAAATGCGCCAGGAGATGTTTCATATGCACGAATTCCTGTTGCAAATGCGCCAGTAGATATTTCATATGCGCTAATCTTGCCATTTTTTATTTATGGGTCTATTTTTCATGTTTTTAGAATTTCAGTTGGTTTTTCTGGTTTCCTCAGATCGTTATAATGTATGTCTAGAGGTTGTGTCTTGGTCTTGAGTGACTCTTGGATGTTTGGAGTAGTGTTTTGATGCATTATTTGATCATTTTTTGTGTTGCAAGATGAGTAAATTCCTTACTATGATTATGACTATGTGTTCTATGTTTTTGTGTGATCTATGTGGCCTATGAGGTATATGCTATTGGCTCATTGTGCTTTTATGATGTTCTATCTTGGTTAACCGAATTGTATTTTGTGAGCCTTCTTTCTTGATTGCTTATGTTGTTAAAGCCTAGGTGCATGATTAGGGGGAGTGGGCTTCCATGAGTTAGTGGAGGTCACAAGGAATAGACTGCTAGGATTCTTGAGTAATAGAGTTGGGGTCTAGACTGTTTGGATAGCTCATTGGAAGTTTTCCATTGTAATTGATAAGTGATAACATAATAATTAATATTAGGTGGGTTGGGTAGAGTAACTCATCTAAGAAAGATAATAATTGTGTTTTGTAATACCCATCTCATGGATAGGAGACCAGAGTAAGCTGGTAGATCTGGTAACCGGGTAAACTGTACTACCTTGATTTCCTCAAAGGTTGAGACAAATTAACATGTGTATCCTATGTGGTAGCATGTGATGACACTCTTTCCCTACATGTTGGTCCTAGTTTCTTATGTCTTGTTGTTGAGTCACCTCTGGAGGTTTTCTTGGTTGTTTGGTATGTTTTCCTTGGTCTGTGTTAGAGTTGTTTCCTCTTTGTTTGTTAGGTGTCAGCTTAGATCTAGAGTGTGTGTGGGATCTTGTGTCATCTCCTAGCACGGGGGGTGGTTCCTTTGGTTCCACATGGCCGGGTGGTTGGTGCCTTTCTTCCAATGGGATGTTTTTCTTGGATGCGTTGCATGGATGTGGATCTATTATCTCTTCAATGCGTGGATGGATATTCATAGCAAATTATTGTACATGATTCATTTGACATGTAGATGTAATTTTATTTGAAAACTATGCCCATTGTTGTAAAATACATTGTATTCATGTATCTAGTAGATGTTATTAGGGGAAACAATGATGTATCATGTGTATCTTGAGAATGATTAATAATGAGAATAATGAATATTGAATATATGGATTTGTACTTAGTGTTATTCTCGTGATGATGTAATTAGTTCATGTTGTTATGGTTTAATAATTTGTGGTAATTTGTATTGAAATGGTTATTTGATGTTAAAAGAAATGAATGATTGGGATTAGGAACGTTTTGTATTCATGTTTTAATATGAACCTAATAGGGTTCATTGGTAGTTGCATCATTGAAGATTGCATTTAGGATAGATAGATTAGAAATGATCTTGCATATGTGCATGGAAGGACTAGCTGATAATATAAGAAATGTGTATTGGATTAGTTGTAATTATGATGTTGTTGCTTATGATTAGTAGTATAAGTAATGATGTTGATTTACCCTAGGGAAGTTAGATGTTATTGATGTAGTTGTGTTTAATTCCACTTGCGTATCTTAATGGTGTTCATGTTCATATTGATTTAAGACTACTAATATAATGAATCTTATTGCATATGAGAAGTTATTGTATTGGATGCATGTATAGATGTTAAAAAAATAAAATTGTTATCTCTATTTTGCATGATAGTTAGAGTATTTCTCTAGGGGATTTTGGTGGACATTACAAAAGGAATAGGATAGAGACAAGAATGAATAAGGTTGCCACCTCAATATGTTTGTAATTGAAAACGCATCACCTCTTATGACAAGGAGCCCCAAATGAAGTTAACTACTACTGTCATAGGGTGAGGAGCAACCTAGAAGGTGAATGGAGTGCTAAGGCACTACGTCTTCACCAAGGAAGAGTGCAAGTTCAGTTGTAAGAGCTATGCGAGCTCTATCATATTGGTCTTGAACAAATGTATTAAATGCTTTACATTTTCCAAGAGTGAAAATAAATATGATGAAAAAGATAATGTGCATCACCTTCCTTATGCTTATAATTATGATTAATTTTAATGAAAGGAAAAATAATATTCTTATCATACTTCAATCTCCACAAGATTCTAGTAGCTAATTTTTATTGGTCATCAATAGGAGTATGTCTTGTCTCTTGTGATTTAGGACAAGGGTTGGTAGAAGAAGATGGATTTTCATCTATGATTTTAATAGTTCCATTATCAACTAGTTCTTGCATAAAAATATTAAAATTCAAACAATCATTAGCATAATGGTCATGAGTTTGACGATATGAACAAAAAGGAGTATTTGATGAAGAAGCACCCTTAGATGGATCATAGGTTCTATGTCTTGCAAGATAATCCTTAAATTTTTGAATTCTAAGGAGATCATACATAGGTAAATAATGATAATTTCCTAGTCCTTCAGTAGTAATTTGTGTAGGAGAGTTTATAGAGACTCTAATTCATTATTCAAATTTTCCAAGTCCTTGTCCTATAAAACCTTGTTTGGATATTATATTACAGCCATTCTTATAAGTGATTTTTAATTGAGAAGAAGGAGGAACATTATAATGAATCTCTTTAAAATTTGCAGTGTAAGTGTATCTAGAAAGAATAAAGGAAAAAGTAGATGAAGAAAAAATATATTGTGTAGAGAGATTCTCCTTTCTATCATCATGCATATTCTATTTGGTAGGTTGGGAATTGGGAAGGAATATCCTTATCATCTTGGCCTTAGCTTTACTTAAAGTTATGTGGGGAGACAGATCATGAATGAAATGCATAAAATCATCTTCTCTACAAAGCTTTTGATGATTAAGATAGGCTCTAGGAGAATAAGAGGGATATAGAGAGATTCAAATACCAATATTTTCTTTCCCCCCTTGCACTTGAGTATGTATATGAGAAGAAGATAGTGCCATGTTTCTCTTCAATGCTTTCTCTCCATTAGAGAGATCATTGATAAGAATATTATCTCTTCCTTCATTCACATTAGATATCCTAGGAGAGGTACAATTATTAGGTTTTTCATTAGCATTTCTAGAATTAGGATCTACAAAAGATTTTATGTGATCTACATATGTAATCTGAGTATATCTAAATATATCTTCATTAAAAGACAATTATCCATTGCCCAATATGGAAGCAATGCTACAAAGGTTTACAGGGTGTGAGCTTTTATCTATGATGGATGCTTTTTTTGGGTTACAACCAAGTAATGGTTAAAGAATCAGAACAATACAAAACATCATTCACTACACCTTGGGGAACCTATGTTTATATAAGAATGCCTTTTGGTTTAAAAAATGCAGGAGCAACATTTCAAAGAGTCATGGATGTCACATTTTCTGACATTATAAATGTGTTCTTAGTGGTATATCAGGATGACTTAACAACTTATTCCAAGAAGGAAAGTGATCACTGTGGTCATCTTGAAAAAAATTTTGACAGAGCTATTGAATATGGGATATCTTTAAACCCAAAAAAGTTTGCTTTTGGGATAACTGAAGGTTAGTTTTTGGGTCACATCATTTCAAAAGATGGTGTGAGAATTGACCCGAAGAGGGTAGTAGCAATTAACAAAGTCCCTCAGCCTAGAACAGTGAAAGGTATCCAATTTTTCTTTGGGCAGATTAATGTCGCTGACCTTTGCGACCAACGATGATTGTGGAGGTGAATATGCTTGCTAGGGATCGGGGTACATATACATGGATTGAGGAGCAGATGTGTTGGGAACAGCCTCTTCAGAGGCATGATTTGATAGCTCGAGAAAGACCAGCATGAGTGGTCGTGGCACAAGCTTTATGGCATTAATCACATTAATTTCTACTTGGAATGGTATTTCAAACGCTTGCGGGAGGGTATTGTCACCTAGAGATTGAATCATTACTCATATGTCAGAGTTGAAGGCTTTCGAATAAAAGATGAATGCCATATCTACGAGAGGGCGGGCGGACAATGGTATTCTTTGCCAGGTCCTCTGGAATCTTAAGTTGAATTTCGTCACTGCTTCCCGAGGGGCCCTCTTTATCGTAATCAATTGGTGCATCAAAAATTATCTGTCGGCCTTGTCGGAGAATCTCTAAAAGAAGCAGTCGCCCAGCTGATCCCAATCCGCTATAGTATTTGGACCCATGGATCTATACCAATGTAGAGCTCTTCCTTTAAAAGATGCCACAAGCAATCTCAAGGCTACATTTTGCTCAGTTATACCATGGACAATGCAAACATTGGCTATATCTTGTAGATGTTCCCCGAGGGTCATGTGACATTCTCCAATAAATTTAGGGATGACCTTTAGCGCGGCAGAGGAGATCGGTCCCCATACTACAGGTGGAGTGGGGGGGATGTGAGGGCTTTTGTTATTCCATGTTACAAAATTTCTAGGAGGAACCTATGCCATTGTCGTAAGGGCGACTGCAGGGAAGATAGGTAAGCTCTGGGAAGAAGAGGCCGCAGTCGAATGAATGCTTACCAAGGGTGGAAGGAGTAAATTGGGATTCAGTGTTGTTTGACTCCTGGTAACAGGCCTATGACTCATAAACTAGCTTAGGGTTATTCAAAATTATGGTCCCACCAAGCGAGCCAGAAAAAGAACTGTTGACTCTAAATTTTACCTTAAATGTGAACAACCTTATGGGAAATTCATTGATGAGGGACCTATTGCACAAAACTCACTGAATGACATCCAGGTTTAAGAAGTTAGCTCTTCATTATGATTGAGGGAAAAGGGAAAGAGGAAGCTTAAAGAAAAATGATCTAAACTACTTAGGCGATGCGCTAGAACATTTTGGAAAAGCATTAACAACATATAAAACCTAGGAACATCCGATTTTAAAGCCCATTCAACAATCTATATACCCAGACATAACCATAATCAAGATACAACCAAAATTCATTTTAACATAAAGCAACACACACCATGCATCCACCAGATAACAAATGCAAAAACATAGTTTAATCGACAGAGTATTAGGCATATATTTCTGAAGTTATGTCAAAATTACAAGAATGCACAAAAAAACTATCAAAGCATACTAAAAACAGTCATCATAGAGGCCATAGGCACAATTTGATTATCCTTTCTTTAGAAATACAATAATAGCTAAAAGGCTTAATTCCTATATAGAATACTTGACTCTAACTTTTGATAAAAGTTCTAAACCCCTAAAACAAGGAAAACATTGGCATAAATAGAGCCCTCAACTCAGCTAACAGCTCACGTCATCAACAACCTTCCAGCAACTGCTTCTAGCTAGAAAACCTATCATGGCACCCTGTGAGATCATACCCAGCAAAACCACCCCCAAAATTGTTACTTTCACCATATCATGGCGGTCTCCATACCTGATCAAAAAGAAAACCTTGATGTGAATCGCATCCTGACTCACGAACCACCACAGTAGACACGCGACAGCTCTAAGGACGTATGAAAAAAAGTGCGGAAGCACCAAGTGTCTTTATCCACGCACGAGGAATGGTGGGACCAAGAGGAATACCATGTCATACAAACCCAAGCCACTTAGCAACTCTACATTCCCCCAAACCTCAAATGGAAAAAGTGAGCCATCAGAAATAGCATCGAGATGACACCTGGCTTGCGCGATGAATGGGGAGCACAGTTGGAAAATAAAAAAGAACGGGCACCACCCGATCAAAAATTTCACCTACGGACTACTCTGAAATAATGTTAACAGAGAGCAAAGAGATCATGCTGATACGAGCATGTTGATTACTAAAATTTGACTAAGTCTGAAATTTATATGAATACTCAAAAAACTAGAATCTGCATTATTACTCCAAACATTATATACATAAAATATAACTTAAAGTATAAGTCACATTTCTATTTGTAAATGTTATATTTTATGTATATATTCCAAGAGAGAGAACACTTTATGCTTTAATCAAAGATTAAAAATTGCTATTAAATTACATTTAGCGTGCATCAAATAAGGCGCACGCCAAATGGATTTTTGAAATTTTTTCATTTGGCGCGCGCCAAATGTACTGCTGAGGAAAACATCAAGCCAAAGGCTTCGATTGCCTTGGGCATCCAACCCAAAGGTTTGGATTTTCCTTGGGCATCCAACCCAAAGGCTTGGATGCCCTTCTTAGGCTTGAGATGTGTTTTCTAGCAAATATTGAAAATTTTCTTACTTTTTTGTTCGTGCTCTCCATCAGGTTTGCACGTGTCTCAATGCAATAAAAAAAACACCATACAATCGTCAAGCTATCGAACCATATAGTTCTTTTCAAATTTTGATAATGTTAAGGTCTTCATCTATAATTGCTTTTGTTAGTATGTCTGTTTTTTGTCAAAAACCAACATGTCGTATTTCGGCCATAGATTTTTACTCGTTTATCAAATTTTGAAAAAAAATTACTTTTTTAGAAACTAGACTCCATTCTACACAATTTTTTTAAAAAAAAAATTTTTATTAGTTTTCACAAATTTTTAGGGGGAGCACACTCAAATTTATGCTTTTCAAGATGTGTCCACTTTGAAAATTAGTAAAAAAATCATTTATTCATTAAAAAATTAGTCAAAACATCTGGCATAAACTATATGGTGTTAGCTAATTTCTCACCTGAGCTATTTTAAAAATTCCAAACAAATGTTGACATTTTAGGGAGAGCACACCAGGTGGTATGTTATTTTTTTTTTAAAAAACAACACCACTTTGTGTGCTCCCCCTTTTTGAAACCCTTAATCTCCACCGTTTTCAGAAGAAGAAAAAAAATGGTAGTTTAGAAAGTAGACTCGGAGAACTACAACTCTTGTTCTTACTACATCCTCATATTTTGAGTGTAACTATCTTCATTTTCTTGTCGAAATTCAGACTTTGCTGATTTTAGAAAAAAAAGTGGCATCTTAAGACCCCTTTTTGGTCCCCCATCTTTGTGCACTTACCCCATGGAAGAATGGTAAACCTAAATATATTTGATAGCAATTGCATTTTGCATACAAGGATATTACAAAAAGGAAGATTCAAAATAGAAGCTAATTTAGATTACTATCAAAGACCAAAATAACATTTGTAATAGATGCACCATAGCTATAACAAAAATCATGTTTGACATAAATTAAATGTATTGTTTTTAGAGCATTGTTGTAGTGAAGAAGTTTGGACTTGGAAAATTAAAGTGGAAGAATCGTAAACCTATTTATATTTGATAGCAATTGCATTTTTCATACAAGAAAATTTTAAAAAGGAGGATTCAAAATAGAAGTTAATTTAGATTACTATCTAAGACCAATATAAAATTGGTAATATAATAAATTTGATGATGTATACATTAAATATAAAGTTATTAAAATAAATATACTTGGTTTCCTTTGTAGCTAGCACTTTTTAATTATCAAGATTCCTCGAAGGCCAAGATGAATCATAGGATAGTAGAAAATAAATTAATACATATTAAAAATCGACATGAATAAATTTTAAATTTGAAAATTAGACATATTGAAGAACAAACATCAATTACAATTATGGAAGTTACACCATGAAAGAAAACTTTTGGTTTTGCACATTGTTTAAAAAAGTGGAATAGTTATACATCTTATGTGATATTAAACATTCATATACTTGAATACATCATCACATTTACTATTAAAAACAAGTAATGTAAAGGGTCTATTGCATTGATCAATCATGAAGAAATCAAATCAACTAAATTAGACATATCCAATGAGTTAATTTGAAATGTTTGAAAACCTAGTTAACAAGATATATATTGGAGAAATTTAATGAAATAAACTTGGAACTTAGCTATTGAATCTAATAAAGCTCTGCTTTTAGCTGAATAGTCATTTTTTTCTATTTTGATGATAATGCACTTAATCCTTTGTTCATCATTATACGTCTCTTTTTTCACTTGAATTTTAAATATGTATTTGTTGAAAAGGACCTTTTGTATAATTTCTCCAAACTTGACATCATCTAGTTCTTCATGCTTCAAATTGTGTAATTCCTTTGATGTAATACCCATAATTTATTCTGCTACTTCTTCAAAAGTTGTAACCCAAAAGAAACCAGTATGGTCTTGCACTTTGCATTGAAGCATATATCTATAATCATATTCACGAATATTCTTATCGCAACTTCCACAATACCAATTACCATTTCCATTATTGTTGACCTTCTTTTTGCATATCCTACTTCCAATCTTCAAGGGGAAAGTTGTGTAACAAAAAATATCCACCTTTATGAAAGATAAGGTAGCTTTTATTATTCTTCAATAAGGTTTATCAAATTTACCCCGATCATCATCCTTAATTTCTAGAATACTTTTTACCATTATAGCTTGCATTGAAGATGAGGTTTCCTTTGTAATAGAATGAGAATTGAGATTATTTCCTTTTGTATCAAACCAAGATCTCAATTGCTTTGACTCTAGAAGATTTGGATTTATAAGTAGTTGGGTTGTGGTAATTGTTCCTAAATATTTTCCTCCAAAATCACTAATCTGTGTAGCCTTTATAGTGAGAATGGGGAAAGTTCCCGAATTGCACATTTCTTGGAGTTGTTGGCCTTCCTTATTCAGAAACCACCCCACATTGTTAACTCCACCATACAATCTGACATGTCTTTCAAATGAATAGTTCTTTTCTCAATTTGGGTGGCATTCTTTCTAAATATTATGCTTACTGGATTAGTTGATAAAACACACCAATGATATCAACCATAGAATTGCTTTTCATGTTCTCAAGTTCACTTGTTGGTGTAAAATAGAACTGTTGTTTGGGTATTAAGCTATCATCCTCCAAACACAACTCAACTATTGAATTACTTTTTAGCAAAATTTTCCAGTCATTCTTTAAATAGTTGAAATTCTTTTGTGCAAGTTTGAGTGCCCCTTTCAAAATGATAAACACTCTCCCAATTTTTATGTGATCATAAAATTGTTCTGCAACAACATTAAAACTTGTTACTCTTATTTCACCACCATCAAAATTTATCAAGTCAAAACTGGAAACTTTTCTATTTCCTTTGGTGTTGTTAAAATGGTGAAGTGGACCCTTTGTAGTGACTCTCGCCTTTATTGTCCATCTGTTTTGGTACGGATTCAATGTTGCAATAGGAATTATTCTTGTAGGTGTGTCCTTTCATGCAACAATTGGGTGATCATATGGATTGTTTGGAGGATTCATTGCCCGATTCATCATAAAGAGGACAAAATATTATTGAAAAGAAAAAATTATCTTCTTAAAGAAATTCTATAATCCCTATAAAACATGCAATCAATAGAGTCGACTTGAATATTGCGCAAAATTTTAAATTAAGACGTGAGTGCAAAAATCAAATTATGCAAAGTAGAGTCTAATAAGCTAAGTATAAATTATGGAGGTTTGAGGAGACTATTAGAAAAATCCACGAGTACCTTATGTTGAAGTGGACCCTTTGTAGTGACTCTCACCTTTATTGTACAACCCTTAATGGTCATGAAATAAAAAACATCTGAATATATTACATTGTGAAAGTCCTAATTTCTTGAAAATGAAAAGGTGTTTGGAATGGCCTGTCCCACACTGGCCCATTACTTTTTCTTTCTTGGAATTAGCTATAAATCAAAAGAACACTAACTCTATATTAAAAAATAAGAGAAATACATATATGAGATTATATAAAACTGTGTAAACTCAAAAGTATAAGACACTAGAATTTTGAGAAAACATACAAATTTAATAAGATTTATAAGTAAATAAATGTATTCATCAACATATATATCTATCTATACAATTATTCCATCCATTGAGTTGGATTTAAAATGAGATTTTCAAATTTGAAATGAAATATATATTTTTCATAATTAAAGTGAGTAATCAACAAGCATATAAGACACTGGAATTTTGAGATAACATACATATTTAATAAGATATATACCTAATCTATATTCACATATATTCATACATTTCTATATATGTGCATATGGATAGAACAATATAAATATCAAGACAAGACACATAATATTGATTTTTAATTT
Source organism: Cryptomeria japonica (assembly GCF_030272615.1). NCBI lineage: Eukaryota > Viridiplantae > Streptophyta > Pinopsida > Cupressales > Cupressaceae > Cryptomeria > Cryptomeria japonica. Next base: position 443,020,826 of record NC_081411.1, on the reverse strand, counting down.
GAGTAAAGAAAGTTGCAAGGAATCAATGATAGATCCACCTACTATAACCCAAGAACTTTAAATCCAATAAGGTCCTCTTAATCTCACTTGTCACTATTCACTACACCCTATAGAACCTCTACTTCACCTTCCTTCTTTCTTTTGTGGTCTTTCTGACTCCTTTATCGTTACCAAAAAAATCGCTATTAGTGAGTGATGTTGCTATGTAGAATTGCCTGTATATGAAAAGTTGTCTCTCAAAAGAAGTTTATTTCTATTTTATAGAGTATCTGCTACTGTGTTTGCCCATTTTACAGCTATGTTTGGCTCCATATAAACTACAATATTTTCCTTTAGCTACTACTAACTCTAGTTTCCTCTACTACAATCTTGTCCTTTAACTATTGCATTCTCAATACTTGTCAAATGCGTTGAAAGAAAACTCCATTTTCCTCTTTATGCATTGACATGTATTTAATAATAAAGTTTAATAGTTCTAACAAGATAATTTCATTGTCTTATTAAAATCATTTTTGACTTTATAGCCATCAACATGTATTTAGCTTTTCTTTGAAAACTTTGACTTCTTAAAAAAAATGAGTTTAAAAAACCTTTAAAGTTTACTTTTAAAATGCATGCTCAATACTGTCAAATGCGTTAAAGAAAACTCAAATTTCCTCTTTATGCATTGACATGTATTTAATAATAAATTTTAATATTTTTAACAAGATAATTGCATTGTCTTATTAAAATCACTTTTGACTTTATAGTCATCAACATGCATTTAGCTTTTCTTTAAAAACTTTGACTTCTTTTTAAAAAAATGAGCTTAAAAAAACTTTAAAAGTTTACTTTTAAAATTAAATTCTTTTTCCTTTGGAAAACAAAATTGCATTTTTAAATTATAAAATTTAATTTGTAAGTTTTTAAATAAATATTCTATTTAAAAATTATTATAATTTTTTTTTTCAATTATTATTTTTAGTTTTATATTATATTTTGATTGGTACTTTTTTTTTAATATCCCTCAGAGATTCCAGAATCTCAGCTAGACATTGTAAAAAGGTTATGCTCTATTCAATTTCATTTCACTAGCCTTGCAACATTTTTGGTTCCAAGGTTTGCACAACCAGATATTTCCTCACTTGCCCACCTTGGCCCTTTGACATGTAGTAATTATGTGGCAGAGGAACCAACAAATTACCATCTACATTGTCCAAGGTGGCATCCATTTCCCCCAGGAAGGTGTGTTTGAAGAGCATTTGGTAGATCTTCTTGGGTCTGGCCTTCAACACCCCCATATATAGAAACATTGAGAGGAATATTGTCATGATGTCAATATTTACTTTGCGCTAATGATAGGCCTAGAGGAATTTTAACCCTAGCACTACCCTAACTACAAGATGAACCAGTGGGTGTCCCATGGATAAAATGGTCGCCAACCTCTTGTCTAAAACATCACCAATAAACAACATTTTCCTCTTACTCGATTCGAGTAGAAGTGGTGTGCCCTTCTCTAACTCAATTTTCTGCTCAAAGTGGCAATTCCAAATGAGTCATGTATCACCGCCCAAGGCTTTATCTACTTGCCTGCCTTCTAGCATCATCATGATTACTAGGCATGGTTAATTAATAATGTACTGGTTGGTCACCATCATGCCAATCTCATATGATGGCATTGATTGTGATCTATCCTTTCACACACCTCTATTAATGACCCGTTAATAGTTTTTTCTAGACCATCACCTAGTCGAAACATGGTATCTCACACCTAGGTTGTCTCATCATTCTCTATTCTTTCTCCCCTTTTTCAGGTGACATGTATCCTTATACTTTCAATCTCATTTGTAAACCCTCCTTATGCCTTATTTTGATGGATTTTTCCATTCAAACATTCACTTGGTGACATTTGTTCATTCGTCATCCCTCGTCCACCCTCATGGTATGTCATGCCCAAAAATCTATCACTCTCTTGCATGATTATGCTCCGTGAGAAGTGTGGTGTCATATCTTGAGTGATTCATGACTATGAGGCATGTTCGATAATTATTATTATACCTTAGTCCTGGGTGAAATTTCCTTCTCCCTCATCTACTACTAATTTGGCAAGTTTGTCTGCCACGTAATTATCCTCTCTATAAACATGCAATATTCTCACCTCTTTGATGGTTGATATTGCTTCCTTGATTGGTCTTAACCAATGAGAAAGTTTCCAATTAGGTGTATAGTTTTGTCTAATGGCATTAATAGTAATCAATGACTCCCCTTCCAAATAAATCTACCTTTCTTTCATATCCCTCCCCATCTACAACCTGCTCAATGCCACTTTGAATTCTGCAATATTATTGGTTGTCTTTCTAATATATTCTAATTTTTCTGCTAGAATTTTACCACATTGGTCTTGAGCCACACATCCAATTCCACCCGGCCCTAGATTTCCTTTAGAAGCTCCATCAAAGTTGATTTTTATCCATCCACTCTCTAGGACAATCCACTAAACTCCCTCTCTGGGATTGGTAGGAAGATTATCATTTTGAGCCCCATTAATAAGGGGAGCATATAGTATAGTTATTAATAGATTAATATTGATTAATTATTCATTTGAAAGTAATATTTTATTAAATTATATTGCTAAGTTGTAGGTTTTATTACATTCAATTTCTTGCATGTATATCTATCTTGTAAATATAGCTTCAATATCTCATCCATTCATCAATGCAATATAGTTCTTATATATTTTTTAATTGTTTTGAATAATAAATCTTGTTATTTGTTTATATTTATGAATGCTAATTTTTAAAATTTGATATCTGTCGATGTCCTCTACATGAATGTTATATTTATCTATACAATTATTCGATCCATTGAGTTGGAATTAAAATGAGATTTTCATATTTGAAATTAAATGTATATTTTTCATAATAAAAGTGAGTGATCAGCAAGCATAAGACACTGGAATTTTGAGATAACATACATATTTAATAAGATATATACCTAATCTATATTCACATATATTCATACATTTCTATATATGTGCATATATATTACATAAAAGAAGAAAAAGAAAGCATTATGGATAGAACAATATAAATATCAAGACAACAGACATAATAATGATTTGAATAAAGAAAGTTGCAAGGAATCAGGGATAGATCCACCTACTATAACCCAAGAACTTCAAATCTGATAAGGTCCTTTGAATCTCACTTGTCACTATTCACTGCACCCTTCAAAACCTCTACTTCACCTTCCTTCTTTCTTCTGTGGTCTTTTTGACTCCTTTATCACTGCTAAAAAATAGCTATTTGTGAGTGATGTTGCTATGTAGAATTGGCTGTATATGAAAAGTTGTCTCTCAAAAGACGTTTATTTCCATTTTATAGAGTATCTTCTACTATTTTTGCCCGTTTCTACAGCTATGTTTGGCTCCATAAAAACTACAATCTTTTCCTTTAACTACTACTAACTCTAGTTTCCTCTACTACAATCTGTTCCTTTAACTACTGCATGCTCAATAATGTCAAATGCGTTGAAAGAAAACTCTAGTTTCCTCTTTATGCATTGAAATGTATTTAATAATAAAGTTTAATTATTTTAACAAGAAAATTTATAACATCGGCCTACAAATATCCCGCCTTGAGCTCTACAACTCTCTCGCCTTCTTACCATTTGAATATGTTCCCCTTTCTACAACTATGTTTGGCTCCATAAAAACTACAATCTTTTCCTTTAACTACTACTAACTCTAGTTTCCTCTACTACAATCTGTTCCTTTAACTACTGCATGTTCAATAATGTTAAATGCGTTGAAAGAAAACTCTAGTTTCCTCTTTATGCATTGAAATGTATTTAATAATAAAGTTTAATTATTTTAACAAGAAAATTTATAACATCGGCCTACAAATATCCCGCCTTGAGCTCTGCAACTCTCTCACCTTCTTACTATTTGAATATGTTCCCCTTGAATGACCGCCCCCTCTAGGGAGGTCCCTCCCTCCCTGCAACCGGACCCCATACCCAACACCACAATCGGTTCACATGTTATTGTTCCTACTGCAGGGACCCCACATTTTGTGGGTCATATAGAAGAAAATTCCAAGTTTGACACTCCTTCCGCCACGCCAGTTCTGACTGACTCTGGCCTGGGTGTTGAAGGGAAGAATATACCACATCCTGGACCGGAAACTTGTATCAAACAAGGGAATGTGGAGAATGGGAAGAAGGATCCCAAGTCTAGCTTGAAGAATGCCCTCCTTGGGTCCACTAATTCGACCTTAGAAGCGGCTTTGGCCAAATTTACCCAAACGGAGGAAGGAACAAAGATCAAGCTCCCGAACAATCTCATGGACAAAATTGTCTCTTCCCTTCACCTGGCGATTGTTGGTCATTTCTTCTCCTTTCGACCATCTATCAACATGATCAGGCAATGGGTGAAATCTCGATGGAAGCTCAAAGGTAGTTTTGACATCTCTGTAATGCGTGGGGGACTTTTCCTGTTTAAGTTCAATGTTGAGGAAGACCTGATCTATGTCCTATCGGGTTCTTGGGCTTATGGCAAGCATTTTCTAACTCTAGCTAAATGGAAGCCTGGCTTTGACCCCTCAGCTGAACTCAACCGCATGGCCCCTATTTGGGTTAGACTTCCTGGCCTTCTGCTAGAGTTCTAGGATGAACAAATCTTCCGTTGGATAGGGAACTCGTTCGGAAGCTATGTTGCAGCAGACTCGGTCACTCTCAATAAATCCAAGTTGGTTTATGCTCGCTTTTGTGTCAATGTTATGATTAATAAGGCTCTCCCAAACTTTGTTTCCCTAAAATTGAAGTGGGGAAAATGGTCCCAGGCTATTGTGTATGAAAATGCTACCCTCTTTTGCCAGAAGTGTAATAAACAAGGCCATACCTACACTAAGTGTAAGGCCCCAGTGTCTGCCTAACCCAAGCTCAAAGAAAAGGATATCTAGGCTGAACCCATCAACCCATGTGCTCCCTCATCATCTCCTCCCCGGGAGCTGACCAATGTGAATGAAATCCCTGAGGACTACCCCCACATGGACAGGATCCTTGAAATCTTAAAATCCCCGGTGGATCCTGATAAGATTGTTAATCCAGCTATTCCCTTGGAAGATGGTTAAATCCCACCGGTGATGAATCTCAACCTTTCCCCAAAACCCCAACCACCCCCTGGTTTTCCTTCGGAGAGCATCCCCCTCATGCCCTTTGCTACTCCTACCCCCCCATCCCATCAAGCTTCCACTTTGGTTGAAACTATGTCTCCTATTGCTGAGGTTAAGCTGCTAATCACAACCCCCTCTTTCTCCCCTGGTATGGTGGAAAGACCTGCTCTAATAGGAAACTCCCTAAGAATGCCCCCTCCTTTGAAGCTTTCACCTCCAGGATCTCCTCAGATGGATAATGAAGAATGGATAACCTAGAAGAAGAAACCCAAGGCCAAGAAAGCAGATGTGGGAGGTACTGAAAATAAAGTTGGTAGACCCTTGGAAAGGGTTCTGAGACATAAAGTTATGGCTAGGGACATTGCAAGGGGCAGGCAGCTGACCCTTGATGGAATCAACAAAAATAAGAAATGAAGTTCCTCTCCTGGTACATAAGGAGTTTGAACAGCCCCCATAAGCAATTTGCTATAAAACAATTCATCTTGGAAATGAAAATTGATATTTTCCTTCTTTAGGAAGTCAAAATGTCCTACCAAACCTTTGCTACAATTATTGGTAAACTCTGGCCGGGGGCGGCTTTTCTGTATGTTGATGCTTTGGGGGCGTCTGGGGGTATTGCCACCCTCTAGGACCCCGTTAATATTAAAGGCAAGTTTTTTGCTAGCTCCCAGAACTTCTTAGCGGTTACTTTCCAACAAGGTGAGCATTGTTGGCAGATGTTCAACATATATGCCTCCAACTCCAAGGTGGGAAGACAACTAGTGTATGAGGAAATTTTTGATCTCATCTTGGCTAACTAGAAGGCCCAGTACATGTTGGCGGGAGATTTTAATTCTCCCCTCTACCCCTCTGAGAAGTGTGGAGGTCTTGCCGATTTTACTGATAGTATGGGAGATCTTGCCAGCTTCATCAATGTCTCTAGCCTTATGGATTTTGACCTCCAGGGCGCTCCCTTCACATGGTCGAACAATAGGAAAGGTAAACACCTAATTCAAGTTAGACTGGATAGATACCTGGTCTCCACCAACTGCATTAGCCATAAGTCCTTCCTGAAAATGCTCCCAAGGACTACTTCTGATCATAACCCCCTTCTTTTCCATTGGAAGGATAGACCCTACCAGGGTCCCCCCCCCCCTTTTCACTATGAGATTATGTGGGCCTCTCACCCAGATTTCAGAGACCTGGTTAGGAATTGGTGGGCTACCTTGGTTCAAGGGATGGCTATGTTCAGAATCATGGAGAAGCTAAAACTCATTAACAGGGAAGTCAAAGGCTGGAATAAGACTACCTTTGGTGATATCTTCAAAAAAAGAAGGCTCTGGGCTCCAAACTGGAACAACTTTAGAGTATTATGGCTACTGGTAACCCCCCTGACCCTATTTTGATGGATGAAGAGGAGTGTTGCAAGAGTTGGAAGGATATCCTCTCTAAGGAGGAAGTTTACTGGAACCAAAGATCCATAATTCAGTGGCTGAAGGAAGGGGATAGAAATTCGGCCTTCTTCCATAGATCAGCCTACATTCACAGGAGAAGTAACTACATCAAAAGTCTCAAGGATGAATCCAACCAAGAGATCACTGGTGACTCCTTAATGGGATAGAGTGCCACTGACTTTTTCATAAGGTTATACACGGAGTCTGGAAGGAATGTTGTTTCTCTTCAAGATAGCCTTTTGAGCAAGCTTCCGACTGTCATTGAGGAGGATGATAAATGTTAGCTAATTGCCCCTATCTCCGCGGAAGAAGTCTGTTTGGTTGTCTTTGTGATGGGTGCTTATAAGAACCCGGGCCCAGATGGTTTCCCCTCGACATTCTTTCAGGATTACTAGGACATCGTTAATTATGATGTTACCAAAGTTGTGAAGGATTTCTTCAAGACAGGGAAATTATTGAAAAAAATCAATAACACTTACATTGTTCTTGTCCCTAAGACTGCAAACCCCAATTGCAATACCATATACAAGATAATCTCCAAGGTCCTTGTGAATAGAATTAAACCCCTCCTGGTGAAATTTATCAGCCCGTCCCAGAAAGGTTTTGTCCCAGGTCACCAAATTTTGGATGATGCCATTGCCACTCATGAAATAATTCACTCCATGGATAGGAGCAGGATACCAAGTATGGCTTTCAAACTGGATATCTCAAAAGCGTATGATAAATTTAACTGGTGTTTTCTTCTCAAAACTCTCCTAAAGAAGTTGATTTTAGGGATTAGCTGGGGGTTCCATATCTTCTTCCAGCACTCAACATCAGTAGGGGGTCTCAGGAGCTGTCTGTAAGCAGATTTGACCGAGAAGGTTCCCGATTGGGTCTCTTTCCAAATGAAACTATCTTCATGAGGGGCCAGAGGGATTCTAGTTTCCAGCATAATGTTCTGAAGGTCCTGAGCTATGGGTACCCCAATGGAGACCACATTTCTGGAGGGTGTTAATCCACAGAAGTTCAGTAAAGGGGCAGAGGACAAACAAGTGGTCAATAGTTTCCTCGTCAATTTTACATAGGCTGCATCTGTTGGGGAGATGGAAACACCTATTTTTCAGGTTGTCCAAGGTAAGTGTTTTACCATGCATTAGGGACCACCAGAACAAGTTGATTTTAGGGATTAGCTAGGGGTTCCATATCTTCTTCTAGCACTCAACATCAGCAGGGGGTCTCAGGAGCTGTCTGTAAGCAGATTTGACCAAGAAGGTGCCTGATTGGGTCTCTTTCCAAATGAAACCGTCTTCATGAGGGGCCAGAGGGATTCTAGTTTCAAGCATAATGTTCTGAAGGTCTTGAGCTATGGGTACTAGGTTAGGCCTGTTGCTGAAGGTCCTGAGCTATGGGTACATGATGAGGGGGTGATGGGAGGGGGGATTCCGTCTGGAAACAAACTACTTAATGTCATTCTGGAAGACCCAATGGAAACCACATTTCTAGAGGGTGTTAATCCACAGATGTTCAGCAAAGGGGCAGAGGACAAACAAGTGGTCAATAGTTTCCTTGTCAACTTTACATAGGCTGCATCTGTTGGGGAGATGGAAACCCCTCTTTTTTAGGTTGTCCAAGGTATGGGTTTTACCATGCATTAGGGACCACCAGAAGAAGTTGATTTTAGGGATTAGTTGGGGGTTCCATATCTTCTTCCAACACTCAACATCAGCAGGAGGTCTCAAGAGTTGTCTGTAAGCAGATTTGACCAAGAAGGTGCCTGATTGGGTCTCTTTCCAAATGAAACTATCTTCATGAGGGGCCAGAGGGATTCTAGTTTCCAACATAATGTTCTGAAGGTCTTGAGCTATGGGTACCAGGTTAGGCCTATTACTGAAGGTCCTGAGCTATGGGTAGCAGGACATAGGTTTTTTCCCTCTCCAAGATCACCTTGGTGGTTACCAGTAGCAAACTGGGGTCCCTCCAACATCGTAAGCCCTTCTGCAGCCTTCCCACCACCACCATGGAGTCGGTAGCCTCATTCCCTTCTCTAAAGACATGTCAGATGGTGAAGCCATCCAAATTGGCCAGGAGGATCCTGACATCCCTCAAAATGGACTCCACTCTCCAACTAGCTGTAGATCTCCCTTTCACCATTTCTACAATAATCTTTGAGTCTCCTTCAATTTCCAATTGTTTAATTCCTATGGAATTGGCAAATTTTAGACCCCATAGGAGGGCCATTCCCTTCGATTGAGTGACAATATTGTTCTTTAGATTGCCTACGTAGGATGCCACAGTGTTCCCCAAGTGGTCACGGATGATTCCACCCCCCGCTTGGCAGGCATTTTGGGCGGAACCATCAAAGTTCAGTTTATACTAGTGTAATTTTGGGGTTGACCATTTGGTCAATCTCCTTTTGTTTTTGGCACTGTTGTTGAAGATTTCAAACTCTGGGGGGAGCTTCCAACTTTCATCAATTCTTTTTTCTATCCAATTAGGAGGATTAGGGGGGGGGGGGGGGGGGTTCCACTTTGTCACCGCTATGTTTTCTGAGATCATCTTAAAGCAAATGTGAGAGACACTATCAGGAGGGGTTTCGGTATCTCTGAAGATTCTATTGTTTCTCTCTCTCCATAAAGCCCAGCAAATGTGTGGCGGTATTTGTCTCCATAATTGGATGATGAGGGGGTGATGGGAGGGGAGATTCCATCCAAAAACAAACTGCTTCATGTCATCCTGGAAGACCCAATGGAGACCATATTTCTAGAGGGTGTTAATCCACAAATGTTGAGCAAAGGGAAGAGGACAAACAGGTGGTCAATAGTTTCCTCGTCAGCTTTACATAGGCTGCATCTATTGGGGAGATGGAAACCCCTCTTTTTCAGGTTGTCCAAGGTAAGGGTTTTACCATGCATTAGGGACCACCAGAAGAAGTTGATTTTAGGTATTAGCTAGGGGTTCCATATCTTCTTCCAACACTCAACACCAGCAGGGGGTCTCAGGTGTTGTCTGTAAGAAGATTTGACCGAGAAGGTGCCCGATTGGGTCTCTTTCCAAATGAAACTGTCTTCATGAGGGACCAGAGGGATTCTAGTTTCCAGCATAATGTTCTGAAGGTATTGAGCTATGGGTCAGCCCCCTTGTTTTTTGGCTGCTTCTAATATCAAAAACAAGAAAATTTCATTGTCTTGTTAAAATCATTTTTGAATTTATAGCCATCAACATGCATTTAGCTTTTCTTTGAAAACTTTGACTTCTTTAAAAATAAATGAGTTCAAAAAAACTTTAAAAGATTGCTTTTAAAATTAAATGTTTTTTCATGCTCAATACGGTCAAATGCATTGAAAGAAAACTTCAGTTTCCTCTTTATGCATTGCCATGTATTTAATAATAAATTTAAATAGTTTTAACAAGATAATTTCATTGTCTTATTAAAATCATTTTTAACTTTATAGCCATCAACATGCATTTAGTTTTTCTTTGAAAACTTTGACTTCTTTAAAAAGAAAACGAGTTTAAAAAAACTTTAAAAGTTTACTTTTAAAATTAAATGTTTTCCTTTGGAAAAGAAAATTGCATTTTTAAATTATAAAATTTAATTTATAAGTTCTTAAATAAATATTAAATTTAAAAATTATTATAAGTTTGTTTTTTATCAGTAATGGGCACTTTTTTAAGGTGTCAAAACACTATTGTTGTATTACATGGGTCACCATTTTTTTTTCAATTATTATTTTTAATTTTATATTATATTTTGATTAGTAAATTTTTTTAATATGATAATATTGTAAAATCATTTTTAAAGCAAAAATTGAATTTAAATAAAATAACTTAAATAATATAGACTATGTTTTGTTTTTTAAAATTGACTTTGCATTCTATTTAAAAATTATTATAAGTTTTTTTTTCAATTATTATTACAAGTTTACTTTTAAAATGCATGTTCATCAAATGCGTTGAAATAAAACTCAATTTTCTTATGCATTGACACGTATTTAATAAACAGAATCTGGCTCTGGGAGCTAAATTGGTCTGGAAGTTGTATGAGAAACCTGATTCTTTTTGGGCACAAATAATGTTTGCAAAATACTTGAATAATGGACCTAGGGAGTATGTCTTTCAGATATCTAATCTACCTTTAGGTTCGGCTATGTGGAATTTTTTAGAGTAATTGGGTCTTTACTTGATTAATTAAACATTATTTGTTTAATTCTTTAAGTTTCCAATTATCTTTTTACACTTAAGCTAACATTAGGTGCATATAATTAATTATTTTAATTAATTATTATGTGCAAGCCTAGGGTTTTCCCTTTTTAGGGTTTCTTGACCTATTGGAGGTTACTTTTTCTTTTCATTGTATTATCTTTTTCACAATACATTTTTGGTGAATTGGAGCTCTCATTTTTGGAGAATATTTTTCTTGTGTTTTGTTTGTTCTTCAGATTTTGCTTCATTGCTTCTCCTTGTAACAGGTTATTCGGCTTGCAAAGATCTTCAGGCTACTATGGGGTTGTATTTCTCAACTCCTATATGGTATCAGAGCTCAAATCTGCAGCTACCTGTTCCTGTTTTTTGAGAATTTTGCATTTGAAGCAGATCTGGGGTTTCAGGCATTTTTTGTGTGCTTAGGGTTAAGGTTTTTTTGTCTTGTTCTTTCCACATCCCTAAAGAACAGATTGAGTAGTCTTGAATTTGTTCAAAAAATCCTCAATAGTGGGAAAGGAATCAGGTAACAAAGAAGTCAACTCTGCCTCAATCTGTAATGCCCGAATCTCATTGACCCTCCCGAAGAGAGAATCAAACTTCAACCACATATCCCGAGGAGTAAGCAACTCATCAAGGTGAAATAGAAGACTGTCGGAGACATGCAAAGCAATCAAACCCATGGCCTCATCCAGCTTGTTCCGGTACATAAGAACCTCATAAGGACGTTGTAGGTCTGGCTGAACCTCATCCAAAGTAGCCCACAACCCTCGTGACCTTAGAAGCCTTGTGATGCGGGGCTTCCAGGTGTGATAGTTGTGTGAAGTCAACAACTCAACTGAAGGATCTACCATGAGAACAAAGAAAAAACTCTGCACCTGCACCTGGTTGTTGCTCTATTCATATTTGTGATCTTTTTTCTCAGAATTTTCACCAGGTACATGAGATATCAATTTGAAGTTTTTTTGCTTATGCACTACTTCCTTCTCATTACTATGTACTAGGGTTTGGGTTTCTCCATTGTGGGGGGGTGTTTTTTTCCTCGCTTTCTATCATTTATATCAGAAATCAAGAACACCTAAACTCTCAAAACAAACAAAACCTTCTACATCTTCTGTCTATTCTGAAAGATCACATAATAAAAACAACCAACAAGCAGGTGCAGGTGCAGAGTTTTTTCTTTGTTCTCATGGAAGATCCTTCAGTTGAGTTGTTGACCTCAAACAACTATCACACCTGGAAGCCCTGCATCATGAGGCTTCTCAGGTCATGAGGGTTGTGGGCTACTTTGGATGAGGTTCAGCTAGACCTACAGCGTCCTTATGAGGTTCTTATGTACCAGAACAAGCTAGATGAGGCCATGGGTTTGATCGCTTTGCATGTCTCCGACAGTCTTTTGTTTCACCTTGATGAGTTGCTTACTCCTCGGGATATGTGGTTGAAGTTTGATTCTCTCTTCGAGAGGGTCAATGAGATTCGGGCATTATAGATTGAGGCAGAGTTGACTTCTTTGTTACCTGATTCCTTTCCCACTATTGAGGATTTTTTGAACAAATTCAAGACTACTCGATCTGTTCTTCAGGGATGTGGAAAGAACAAGACTGATACAGAGTGCATTCATTTGATTCTTTCAAAGCTTCAGGGTCCCTTTCAGTTTTTTGCCTCTGCTTTCTACTCCACCATGGATGGCTTGGGTACTAATTTCACCATGCCTAGCTTTGATGTCTTTTGTGAGCGCTTGTCTCGTGAGCAGTCTCATCTTTCTCAGCTGGATACGCTCTCTGGCTCCAAGAACAAAGCATTGGTTGCTCAGTCCTCTAAGGAGAAGGAGAAACAGAAGCAGAAACCGAAGCCAAAAAAGCCTTCTGCAGGTAGTGAGAATTCCTCCAAGCCTGCTCCTAAGTCTGATTCAAAACCAGTTCCTCCCAAACAAGGGAAATCTTCACAGTCTGGTGAGTCTTCCTCCAAGACTAAGAAGAAATCATCAGACACTTGTAGTTTTTGTGGAAAGGACGAACATCCAGTTTCCAGGTGTTGGAAACGATTAGAGGCTTTAGAGGAAGCCATGCAGCAGCATCACATTTCCTCACCTCAGGCGGCTTCTCCTTCCACAGGGAAAGGTCATGCTCTCACTACTAGAGCTTTGACCTCTGGGTCCACATGGATTCTAGATTCTGGTGCTTCTCACCATATGAGACACACTTAGTAGTTGGTTACTTCTCTTGCCTCTGGTGGTATTTCACAGATTGCAGTGGGTGACTCAGTTCAGCTTTCCATCTTGGGTTCAAGTTTTGTCTCTTTGGATGGGGGTACTCTACAAGATGTTCTGGTTGTCCCTGACATCTCAATGAACCTCCTGTCCATTTATCAGATTTTCCACTCTGGCTCTAGTAAGATAGTTGATTTCTCACCACATGATGTGGTTATTCAGGATCTCCATGACCCTGATTTGGTTGTGGCTTCTGGTAGTGTGGATTCTGCATCTCGTCTCTATAGATTTGAAAAATTTGAGCCATCTTCGGGTACAGGTTCATCTCTCATAGCACATGCAGATTCAGTGAGTAAGCTATGGCATGAGCGATTGGGCCATGTCAATTACAGATATCTTCAGCAGATGAGTACACAGGCACTTGTTCTTGGGCTCCCACAGATTTCTTGCACTGATGGTGTTTGTCATGGTTGTGTTCTTGGCAAGCATCACAGAGATCCCTTTCCGAAGGGGAGAGCCTCTCGTGCTTTGGCACCCTTGGAGTTGATTCACAGTGACCTCATGTCATTTCCCACTCCTTTTTCAGGGGCCAAGTATGTACTCACGTTTATTGATGACTTCTCCAAACACACATGGGTGTACTTTCTTAAGTACAAGTTTGATGTCTTTGATTCATTTTGATTCTTCAAGACATATGTCGAGAAGCAGTCTGGTTGTTCTATTCGACGGATACGTACAGATAATGGGGGGGAGTATGTGAATCAGGCTTTCGGAGATTTTTGCACTAAGCATGGTTTGCAGCATCAGTTTACTGTTCCCTACACCCCTCAGCAGAATGGTGTCGCTGAATGCAAGAACAGAACTTTACGGGAGATGGCGAATTGTATGATTCAGTCCAGGTCCATGGATTCATTTTTTTGGGCCGAGGCAATCAATTGTGCCAACTATATTCAGAATTGGATGCCTCACAAGGCTATTCGACATATGACTCCTGAGGAGGCTTGGTCTCATGACAAGCTTGATGTTTCCTTTTTTTGAGTATTTGGCAGTGAGGCATGGGCCTTTATTCCTGATGCTCAGAGGAAAGCCATGGAGCGGAAGAGTCGACCACTCCTTTTTGTTGGCTACTATGAGAATTTTATTTGCAAATGTTGGAATGTTATCTTGCCACATCTTTCTTGGATTGTTCATGATGGGAAAAAGGTTAGATTTTGGGATGAAATGTGGAATGGTCATACTCCCTTACAAAATATAAGGGATTGGTCCCCTTTGATATCTATCCTTTCTTCCCTTTGGGGGGTATTTGTGGCAGACTACTTTGAGGTAATTCATAATGGTGATCTGAAATTGGCAAAATGGAAGTCCATTGAATTCTTGGATGTTGAGAATGATCTCAAGCTGTCTTTTGCAAAGGTTTTGGAAGAAAGAATGATTATCCTATCTGACTCTGAAGATGAACTTGTATGGACTAGGAACATCTCAGGCAAATATGCAGTTAAGGATGGATATAACTTTCTTGTGTCGGCCAACAACTCTTCCTCTTGGCCACATAAGCTTTTTTGGCATTCAGCCTATCTTCTGAAAGCTAGTGCTTTCGCCTGGTTAGCAGTCCAGGATAGGGTACTTACAGGCATGCGCTTGGATAGACTCGGTATCACTAATGTTTTTCCTTGTGTGTTATGCAAAAAAAACTTGGAAACCTCCTCTCATCTCTTCCTTCACTGTGATTTTGCATTTCAATGCTGGCAGTGGCTTTTTGACAAATTGAACCTATCTTTTGTAATAGGGAAAGATCTTATTTCACACTTCAGAGCCTGGCCTCTTCTGTTTGTTTCATCCTTCTATGCTTGTCTTTGGATTGCTTCCCCTTCCATATTAATATGGAACATTTGGCGAGAAAGGAATAATAGGACATTTAAAAAGAATAGCTCTTCTCTTGAGGAGGTTTTACTGAAAATTGAATCCTCTATTTCAGAAGTTGTCTTGTCTTATATTTTTAAGAACCTCGAAAATCTCTCTTCTTTTTCGCACTGGGATAGTAGGGTGACTAGGGTCTAGAAGCTATTATCTATCTTGCCTTCTCATGGTTCTATTTTGAGAAACAGTAATGCTTTAACCAAAAGACATTTAGCTATTTGGAAGCCCCCTCCTAATACGCATTTTAAATTAAATTTTGACGGTGCTTCTCGTGGAAATCCTGGTTTGGCAGGGGTAGGTATGGTGATTTTTTATCATCATGCAAATATTGTCCAGGCTAGATGTCATGTTGTTGGGTATAAGTCCAATAATTTCATAGAATTTAAGGCCCTGTCACTGGGCTTGGACATGGCTATATCCTTGGGCATCAAGGATCTTGTAATTGAAGGGGATTCAATGGTAACCATCCAATGTGTTATGAAGAAGAAATCTAATTGTTGGAAATTACAATATGTTCTAGAGTTAATTTTACAACAGTTGGCTTTCTTTGATTCCTTCTTGATCACCCATTGCTTCAGAGAAATTAATATAATAGCGGATTTTTTGGCAAAATTAGCCATTGACACTAATGCAAACTTGCGGGATATAAGTATGGATGAGTTCCCACCTTCCCTTCTGAAACATTTGCATTAAATCTTCTCAGTTTTTCTTAAATATGTTCTCATAAAAAGTCTTTTAGCGTCTTTATGCCTTAAGAAGGTAGCATGTTTGGGGTTTATGCGCAGGTGGTAAGCATGCTTAGTAGGAAATTCCTAGTTGGCTATTGAGTATGCTTATGATCTGTCATAAGCAGCAAGGGTGGTACCTGTTATGTTATTAAGGTGGCGCCCTGTCAGCAGATTGGTTTCGAGGGTGATTATGATTTGGTATTTTTGATCTGCTTTGTCCTCGCACATGTGTTTTAAAGGCTTTACTGTTTTATGATGTACAAAGGGAATGTGTTTTGGTTGCAATCATTCACAATTTTTTATAAAGCCATTATGATAAGGAGTGTGTAGCTTGTTATGTGGCACCGGTTGGGATATGAAGTACTGGTTTCAGCCATCACCCTTGTGCGAAGTCCATTATTTATGGTTTATCTTGTATGAGCTTTAATCTTGCTTCAATTGGCTTTACTTATAATCATGAAGTACCATGATTATCTCAATTCATATTTTTGGTGGCGACTAGTCTTTAAAAGCCAATTTTGTTCTCAATACAACAGTAAATACTTGGATTATTCTTGTTCGAGCTCTGTTTCATATGTCAAGTGCTTTTTCTCTTTCAAGATATAGGGTCATTGTCAAATGCCCAATTGAGAGGGAAAATGAGGCTCCCAGTAATAATTCTGAAATGCTTGAGGAAGTGTTCTGTTTGCTTACTCCTCAGGTGGATTTTGAGGTTTGCGGGTTGCTGGGATCTCTCTGGTTGCAGTTTGGTATTTCCTTTTCTGGCTCTGAGATTTTGTCTCGATTTCTTACGGTTTTCTATGACATTTTTCTTGATAAGGATTTACTCCATCTCTTGGTTCATACGTTTATCTCTCCCTCGATTTGTTCCTGGGAGCTTGTTAGTTCTGCATTGGATAATTATCATTTTGAGCTAGGCTCTTTTTATTACGGGGGTTTTCTTCCTCGCTCTGATCTGCTGGATAATGGGAATTGTGGAGTTTTATTGTTCGAGTTGAGAAAGGGGTTTTTATGTGATAGATTGGGGGACACCTTGCATGCTTTTGAATCCTTGCTAGAATCGATTCCCTCACAGTTTGTGGATAAAACCTTAGTGGTGCTTATGGGTTTACATTCTCTGCTCCCTTTTGGTTTTTTGGCCTTAGCTCCTCCACGGTTAGAATCTCCCTTATAGATCATTCCTCCTTTGATCATGGATAGAGAGCCCCCTATTGAGAGCTCAAGTTCTTGGTTTCAGAACTAACTATGTGTGTAGATATGTTGATGTATTTTTGATGCAGGGTTCTGATCGATTGATATATCTTTATGGCAAGCTTGGAAAGCCTTGTGGCTGGGTACCTCCTCTATAGATTACTCCTCATAATTTTTTGGGTCATATGGATAATGATATGTATATCTTCGAGAAGCCATGTAATGGGAGGGTGATCAATATCAAATATGTAATTGGGTTTATGGGGTTTTTTGGATAATGATATGTATATCTTTGAAAGCTATGTAATGGGAGGGTGATCAAAATCAAATATGTAATTGGGTATATGGAGTTTTAAATTTACTTTTTTTGGGCCACAACTGGAGGTTTTCTTGCAAGTTCTTTCTAGCCGGTATGCCCTTTGAACCCGTTTGTATTTTCAAAATTCAAAATTAATAAAATATAAGTTTAGTGGCTTGCCCACTTTTATCAAAAAAAAAAAAAAAAAATTTAATTTATAAGTTTTTAAATAAACATTTTATTTAAAAATGATTATAATTTTTTTTCAATTATTATTTTTAATTTTATATTATATTTTGATTAGTAACTTTTTTTAATATGATAATATTGTAAAATCAATTTTAAAGCAATATTTGAATTTAAATAAAATAATTTAAATGTTATAGATTATACTTTTTTTTAAATTTACTTTGCATTTAAAAATTATAAAAATTAAATTTCTAAGTTTTTAAATAAATATTCTATTTTAAAATTATTATAAGTTTTTTTTCAATTATTATTTTTAATTTTATAAAATATTTTGATTAGTAATTTTTTGAAAATACAATATTTTCCTTTAAGTACTACTGCAAACTCTAATTTCCTCTACAACAATCTTTTCCTTTAACTATTGCATACTCAATACTTTCATATACGTTGAAAGAAAACTCCAGTTTTCCCTTTATGCATTCACATGTATTTAATAATAATGTTTTGGTTCCATATTATACAATTGGCCAATATTCATATGTCTAGCTTTCTTTAGCGAGCTAATAATAGCTTTAACATGATAATTATTATAAGTTTTTTTTTTTAATTACTATTTTTAATTTTATATTATATTTTGGTTAGTAATTTTTGTTTAATATGATAATATTGTAAAACCAGTTTTAAAGAAAAAATTGAATTTAATAATAAAGATTGGGGATTCATTTGATATATTTTTGTTGTCTCATTTGGTGCTCGAGGATGGGTTGTTTGTCATAAAAATTTGTGTTTTACTTTCACCTAAGGTCTCTCCTCTGAAGTTTTGTAACATTCGGTCTCCCTTTGGTATTTGGCGTCAAAATCTTGTCAGAGATTCTGGGGATTTTGGTTGATCTTCGGTGACTATGGATTCTCCTTTGTTTTTTCACATGAAATCCATTAAATTTGGTTCAGGAGTCATTGAATCCTCTTTTGATGGGAATGCAAAAATGTTCGTTTGGAATAGAGATCATTTAGGTGTTTCTGCTGCTAATCTGGTTTTTGCTCCTTCCCCTTTGAAGAAAAATTTCATACCTAGGGTTTCAGCAGAGGTACCTCGCTGCTCTATTCCTTCCCTGAAGATTGGCTTGGATAATGTCTCTTCTTTGAATAATTCTAATGGTATATTAAACACGGGAATGTCTTCTTTGCATCCTGCTGATTTGGGAAATGAATTAGGAGCCGAGACACAAATTCCTGGTTTGGTTTTGAAAAATTATGAGCATCCTATGGATGTTGATATTGTTCCAGATGAGAATCCTATTGCCCAGGTGCAAGATATTGTTAATAATAATAATGTTACTCTTAATTCTGCTTTAGCTAATAAAGTAATTTCTTTGATTTCGGTCAATTTAGGCAGCCTGGAGAATGATTTGGTTGCTTTTCCCACAAACAATTCTTTTTATTTACTCAATTCAGATAAGGCTTTGGTGGCATCAGTTCTTGGGCCATCTTCGGCTCCCATTGTTTCAAATAGAGAGAAGGTTGGGGTGTCGTCGGTTCTTCAAGTAGGTTCCATTGAAGCTAGGGCACCCGTGGATACTCCTTTGGGTATTAATGGGTTTCCTTTGGTTCAAACCCCTCTTTCCCCTACCTCACCTTTGTCAACTCCAGGAAAAAGAGGCTGGAAGCCTAAACATGTTAAGACTAAATTAGAAATTGATGCAGGCATTCAATCAACTCTTCTTTCCTCTTTGGAGTCTTCCAGAAAGAAAAGATCAAAAAAACCCTTTGGTCCGCCGGTCACAAGAGCTTTGGCTTCTAAGCAAAGTCTTCATAAGACTTTTTTGGTAGATAAGGTTTCTCTGGTTTCTTTGGTTGTTTCGAGGGGAGCTGATGCTTCCCCTCAGGGCCAATGAGGATTATATCTTGGAATGTTAGGGGCTCAAATGCCCCTAACAAACGACGCTTGATTAAGTCACAATTGGACTTAATGAAGTGTGATGTGGTGATGGTACAAGAAACTAAGTTAAATTTATCATCTGCTGATAGGTTATTCTCTTCTTGGAAAATGTGGAATTTTTGTGCATCTCCCTCTTCAGGTGCTTCAGGTGGTCTTGCGGTCCTTTGGAAAGATACTTGTGTGGATTTCTCATTAATTGCTCCCTCATCCAACTGGATGCTTGGTCTGGTTAAGAGTAGGATATCAAATTTAAAATTCTAGATTTTTAATGTTTATGGACCGATTGGGGTTTTAGAAAAAATAAACCTTTGGGAATTTTTGGTTTCCCTTGTTGCCCCTCTGCGAAATGTTTTTTTTATTTTTGGGGGGGACTTTAATGCAATTGCCAGCTTAGATGAGAAGGATGGGGGAATAATCCCTAATAAACATTTTATGTCAGATTTTTGTCACTTTATTCATTCTTTGAATTTGGTTGATTGTAAACCTCTTAATGGGCCATTTCCATGGACCAACATGCGGAGAGACTTTTGTCAAATCTCTGAAAGGTTGGATCATTTTTTGGTTTCTGAAAATTGGTTCAATTTGGGCTAGGAATTTGTTTTCTCAGTTCTCCCCTTCACTGGTTCTAATCATTTCCCTATTCTGTTTACTATTTTTGAGGATAGGGCACCTAGGAAGTTACCTTTTAAGTTTGAACCAATGTGGCTTCGGGATCGATCTTTCTTACCTTCATTAAAGCAATGGTGGCTGTCTGCCCCATTTTTTCCTGGGTCTTGGATGTTTTAGATTGTTAAGAAACTGGGCTTTTTAAAGCATAAGATTAGGGATTGGAATGTGACACACTTTAAGAATATTTTTGGAGAAAATGTCAGGATTCAAGAAGAAATTGAGCAGCTTAATAAGAGCATTATTGCTTTAGGTATGTCCTCTCTTTTGTATGATAGGCTAAAGTTTTTGAATCTTCAATTGAGTGAGACCCTGGCTTGGGAAGATTCTTATTGGAGGCAGAAGTCTAGGGACCTTTGGCTCTCTGAAGGGGATAGAAATACTAAGTTCTTCCATTCTTCTTCTAATCTTAAGAGGCTTCGCAATCAAATTTTTTGTATTATTGATTCTAATGGTAACAGTCTGGTTGATGAGGATGATATTGCTTCTGAAGCCGTTAGGTTCTTTAAATCACTTCTTACAGCTGAACCGGTTGTTGTAGATAATGATTTAGTGAATTCGATCCCCCCATTAGTGTCTCAAGAAGATAATAAGATGCTTATGGCTCCCTTTTCATTGGCTGAGCTAAAAGAGATAGTCTTTTCGATGCATCCGGAAAAGGCCTTAGGCCCGGATGGTTTTACGGCTCTATTTTTTCAGAAGTATTGGGACTTTATAGGAAATGATGTGTTGTTAGCCTTTGAGGAGTCCAGAAGAAATAGGTCGATATTGAGAGAGCTTAATACTACTCTTATTGCTATAATTCTGAAAGTGGACAATCTTATCTCTTTTTCTGATTTTCGTCCGATTGCCTTATGTACTACTTTATATAAAAAATTTCATAAGGCAATTTCGATTAGGCTTTCTAGGCTCCTTCCTTAGATAGTTTCTTTGGAACAGGGTGGATTTGTGCCTGGTCGGGAGACATCTGAAGGTGCGATTGTTGCTCGTGAAATTCTGCACTCCATATCACAACAAAAGGTTCCAGCCATGATTCTTAAACTAGACATGCTTAAGGCTTATGATCGTGTTAATTGGCAGTCCCTTGTGGCTATTTTGTATCATTTGGGGTTTTCACGTTGTTGGGTCAAATGGGTGTTTTCATGCATATCTTTTGTTTGCTTCTCAGTTTTGATTAATGGTTCCCCTTCGAGGTTTTTTGCTTTCTCCTGAGGACTTAGGCAAGGGGATCCCTTGTCCCCTTTTTTGTTTATTCTTTTGGTGGAAGTATTAAGTAGGGCCATCTCTAATGCTACGACATTTGGTTTATGGTCAGGTGTTAGAGTTGATGGCCTTCTTTCTCCATAATCCCATTGTTTGTTTGTTGATGACACGCTACTATTTGGGGCTGCTTCTTTTAGGAAAGCTAGAGTTATAAAGAAAATTATCTCTGACTATGCTGCTTTTTCAGGACAAAAGGTTAATAATCAGAAGTCCAAAGTCTTCTTTGTTAATGTCTCCCCTCTAGTTAGGGATAGACTTGTCCGCTTTTGGAGTTTCCAAGTAGGGACTTTTTCGTGCATGTATTTGGGCATTTCTTTCTTTCTGGGCTCTGAAAAGACCTCCTTTTGGGATAAAGTTGTTCATTCGATAACTTCCAGAATTTCCTCCTGGAACCATAAGTGGCTTACAATGGCTAGTAAGATCCTTTTAATCAAATCAGTTTTGAATGCCATCCCTACATATTTGAAGTCTATTTTGCAGGCTCCCTCTCAAGTTATTAAGGACATGAAGGTTTCCCTTAGATCCTTCCTTTGGAATGATAACTTGGGAGGTAGAAAGAAGATCCCTCTTCTTGCTTGGGACAATATTTGTAGTCCCAAAGAGCTGGGGGTGCGGGTATTCATGATTTAGCTGTTCAGAATAAGGCTTTGGGGGTGAAATTGGTGTGGAAGTTATATGCAGACCCTCTTAGCAAATGGGCTTCCATCATGCTTGCTAAGTATTTGAGGGGAGCTTCCAAAGAAAGGATTTTTACTGCTACATCTCTTACAAAGGGCTCTGCATTTTGGAACTTTTTGGTATCTTGTAGGAGGGTTATTTTACCATATTTATCTTGGGTTGTCCATAATGGGAAGAAGGCCTAGTTTTGGGATGAAGTCTAGAATGGGCATCCTGCTCTTTTAGCTATTCGAGACTAGTCCCCTTTGCCCGGTATGTTATCGGATCTTTGGGGGCCTTTTGTTGCAGATTATTTTGACATTGTTTCCACAGGTCCATGTTTAGTGGCTAAATGGAAGAATATTCCTCCCTTGCCTATTGATAATGATCTTAGACTTGCTTTTGTGGAAGAACTTCACAAAAGACCTCTTATTTTTCACAATAAGGAGGACTCCTTGGTTTGGATTAAGAATGTTTTAGGTGCATATTCAGTAAAAGATGGTTATAATCCTGTGGTTCAGATTTCTTCATCCTCTTACTGGCCTACTAAGTTATTTTGGCATCCGGCTTGTCTTCCTAAGGTAGGGTCTTTTGCTTGGTTGGCAGTCTAGGATAAAGTCCTCACTGGGATGCGATTGGACAGGCTTGGGATTACAATAGTATTTCCTTATGTTTTTTGTGGTTATTGTATGGAATCCATGGACCATCTTTTCCTGCTCTATCCATTTGCTTCTGAGTGTTGGTATTGGTTGTTTGGCATGCTTGGTTGGTCTTCTGCTCTTTGTCCTAATCTATTTTCGCAATTTATGGCTTGGCCCTTGTTGTTCTCCTCTTCATTTTATTCATCTCTTTGGGTTGTGGCCCCATCACTGGTTATATGGAATCTCTGGCTTGAAAGGAATTCTAGGATTTTCAAACATAAATCTGCCACCCTGACTGATGTGATTGGTAAAATCCAAACCTCCATTTGTGAGGTGGTTCTTTCTTTCATCAATAAAAAATTAGATCACCTCAGGTCTTTTTCTCATTGGGACAATTGGGTCACTTGGAAATGGTCTTCGCTTCATTTGATGCCTTCCCATGGGGCTATATCAGCTAGACTATCTTCTCTTGTTAAACGTAAGATGGCTAAATGGAGCCCTCCCCCCTTCCCTTCATTCAAACTATAGTTTGATGGGGCTTCTAAGGGAATCCGGGAAGGTCTGGTATTGGAGCAGTTATTTTTTATCATTCTTGTAAGATCATCAAAGCCATGGGAAAACACATTGGTCAGGGTACTAATAATGTGGCTAAGTTTTAGGCTTTATCCTTTGGGCTTAATCTCTCTATTTCATTGAATATTAAAGATATTGTTATTGAAGGAGACTCAATGGTGGTTTTTTAGGTGGTTGTTGCCAAAAAATGTCTCTCTTGGCATTTGCAGTATTTTTTAGAACACATTCTTGTGCAATTAAAGTGCTTTTCCACTTTCTCTATCTCTCATTGTTTCAAGGAGATCAATGTCATTGCGGATTTCTTGGCGAATAAGGCTATTGCTGAGGGTGTTGATTTCCTAGAGGTTTCTCCTTTGGACATTCCAGTTTCTTGCATGAAGCTTCTTTCTTAGCAAGACCTCTTTTCATAAACGTCCTCCATTTTCTATGCTTGATGCGGTTTTCTTTCATAAGTGTCTGCATTGAAGGTGTTGTTCTTCGGGACAATATCTTTGTTGTTGATATTTCCTGTTAGAATTTCCAGATGGAGTAGGGAGATTGTTGTGGCTTCTCGTACCAGGTTGACATCCTCTTTATGGTATTGTCTTCTCCTGTCTCCTTGCTTTGTGTGGTTTTTACTTCCCTATATAGCTATAGGGGGGATTTTGTCCTACCTTATGGCAACATCTTTGTTGTAGCTATATCTGGCAGTGTCTCCTCACTAAGTATGGAGGATGGAGGGGCAACTTTTGATTGGTTGGTATTTTTGGTTTTGGAGGGGCCTTTGTTTTGCTATCTGTCTGGTTGCGTGCTTGTTCATTGGATATTTCCTTGTCGGTGGGCATATCGGTTTCCTTTTTTATGGCATTCAGATTTTGTTTCGGGTACTGATTGGTATCGGCTTTCAACTCTACTCATTACATGTTAATCATTGTCTATTCGGAAAGGGTATGTTAATTATATATGTTTGATCCTCTGCATTTTTTAGCAATCATTTTACTTTGTGATCAGAAGTTGGTGCCTTTCTCGAGGGGCTTCGTATCATGATGAAATGAGTTGGTCCTTTCTTTGATTCATCTAGCATCGTGGTTGATCTTATATTTTGGGAGTTGCAATTTAATGATTGGGGATGTTGTGAGGCATGAGTTTATTTCATCATCTGTTGAGCAGCTTCTTGCTCGCTGCTTTTTCTTATGATGGAAGGTTAATCATGATTTGGTTGTCTCGTTCTCTATTATATTCTTAGTGGCGTGCAAATATGGCATCCATTCCGTCTTTGCATTTATTCTTACTAACACAAAATGCTCTATTTTTTATGGAGAGTTTTTGTCAAAATCAGTGGTTGGTGGCTTTTTCTGAGGAATTGGAAAGAGCAGCTAACATGGTGTTGCAGATGGTTTCTTATTCTGTTGTTATTTCTTTGGCTTTTGCTTTGGATTATTCTATGGATCAGTCTCATCCTGCTTCCTAAGGGTTTTCATCATCCTTCTCTACTTTTTATCTGGATTGGCATATGTTTGCTCACCATATTTGTGATGGCAGGATCACTTATTCTTGGTTCTCTTCTAGCTTTGATTTTTGTTCTCTTCAGAGCCTTGGACTCGTGTGGTGTGTAGACAGGTTGGTTTTGGGGTGATGGCACTAGTTATGGTTGGACATCATTGGCTCCATTTTGAGATGTTCTCTTCTAGACTGGTTTTCACAGCTTCCTCTATATCTAATGCGGTTGGCTATGTATCTGGGGGGTTTATTTGGGATACCTATGGGCTTTTGTATTGGGTAGATAGGTTTATGTTCTCTTGAGCAATACTGAAGGGTTTTCTTACTGGTTCTTTCCCTTCAGTGCTCTTTGAACCAGACACCTATAAAAAACTAAAGATTTAATATAATTTTAGTGGTTCCATCCACTTTTATCAAATATATATATATATATATATATATATATATATATATATATATATATATATATATATATATATATATATATATATATATATATATATATATATATATATATATATATATATATATATATATATATATATATATATATATATATATAATGCTTTTTTTAAAACATTCTTTGCATTTTAAAATTATAGAATCTAGTTTATAGATTTTTAAATAAATATTCCATTTAAAAATTATTGTAAGTTTTTTTTCAATTATCGAGCTAATAATAGTTTTAACAAAATAATTATTATAAGTTTTGTTTTCAATTATTATTTTTAATTTTATATTATATTTTGGTTAGTAAATATTTTTGAATATGATAATATTGTTAAATCAATTTTAAAGCAAAATTTGGATTTAAATAAAATAATTTAAATAATATAGATTATGCTCTCTTTTTTTTAATTTCTTTGCATTTTAAAATTATAAAATCTAATTTTAAATTTTTTAAATAAATATTTCATTTAAAAATTATTATAAGTTTTTTTCAATTATTTTTTAAAATTTTCTATTATACTTTGATTAATATATTGTAAAACCGATTTTAAATCAAAATATGATTTAAATAAAATAATTTAAATAATATAGATAATGTTTTTTTTTTAATTGACAAATTGGTTGATAGCCAAATGCACGTCAACTTAAATGACTTTCGTTTTTATTGATGGAGAATCTTACATCTATCTGAATATAATATGCCTCTGAGTAAACAATGTCAAAGACATGGTATTATAATGATTTTGACAATGTCGGAATTACTTAATTTATTCCTACTTTATTGGTCTTATTGTTACCCACACCTTGTGCATTATTGTCCATATATTGTTGTGTTCTATGTTAAACTATTTTTCTCTTAGGTGGTCATTTCATTGAAGATGTCATACAAACATTACCTATCAATATGTTGGTTATAGATCATAATGAACTATTCTTACGAAATAAATAACTAGAAATATTTTGGAGGATAATGTCATGACCGAAGACTTCTATGATTTCTTGAACTAGAGTGTGAACAAGTTTATATGTTTGAAATTTTGATATGTGTAATAGTTATTAAAACAAACATATAAGTGTAGTAGTGTGAAAAAGTTTATATGTTTGAAATTTTGATCAATGGAATATTAAAACAAACATATAAATGTAATAGTGTGAAAAAAGTGTATATATTTGAAATTTTGCTATATAATTTGTTTGAACTAAAGAGTGAAAAAAATTATATGTTTGAAATTTTGATATA
Source organism: Cryptomeria japonica (assembly GCF_030272615.1). Taxonomy (NCBI): domain Eukaryota; kingdom Viridiplantae; phylum Streptophyta; class Pinopsida; order Cupressales; family Cupressaceae; genus Cryptomeria; species Cryptomeria japonica. The sequence goes on along the minus strand of NC_081411.1, from coordinate 442,994,618 downwards.
TGTGACAGTTATTAAAACAAACATACAAATTCATAACAAGTGTCGATATGCCACCACCATAGCTATGAATTTATGTGAAATTACTAGACAATGCATTCTCATATTGTTTACATAAATGTTATTATTGTTTTTAATGTCTTAGTCATCAATCTTTGTGTATTCAATATTTTTATTCTATGCAATACATTGATATCATATAAAAGTGGACCAAGATGATAAGCAATGATTAAACACTCAAAGAAATTCAATAAAATGGTGATGTAATCAATAATGTGTAGTATACAAAATAGACATGATTCATTTTTAATTTATGAAAGAAAAAAAAATTAAGTACCTTACTCTATAATGTATCATTAAAAATTAAATTGTTATTGAAACTATTCATGATTTAAAGAATTATAAACTTATCCAAATTTCAATTACTAATATTTATTGTGAAACTATTAGATATATTTAAAAATAAAAATACTTTTAAATTTATATTAATAAAATATAAAAAACTAAAATTATTATATTTAAAAAATTTCATATATTATAACAACAGTTAAATATCATCAAACCATTCAGAATCAAATTTCTCATAGTTTGTTAGTGAAGTTGAAAGATTCTTAATGAGCCCACCAAGAATCAAGTCTTGCTGAGTTAGGGATGAGGTAGGGATCATGTCATGTGTGTGTGAAAAAGTGAAATAAGTCTGATAGCTGCAAGACACAACACTTCAATAAGTCATTACATGTATGGTTAGACAGATATAATCATGAATATGAAACCATTACAAATCGACTAATTGCCTTCTAAAAGATGCGAGTATAAGATTGCTCTCAGATTTTATAAGCAATACTAGTGACTAGACTACACCAAGACGAAGGATTTAATCTATATGAGAATGAGATTAAGCTAAATGGATGCGAGATGGATGAAAGATTCAAGCAATGACGAATTCAAGCAATAATGGATTCAACCAATAATGGATTCAAGCAATCATGAATAAACTAAATATAGAAAAAGAAATTAAACTAAGATGCAATAATCTCAAAAAGCAAGCACAATATATTCAATGACTCCAGAGCGAAAAGTGTGTAATAACAAATATCCAGGGTGTTTTAAATGAGAGCTGAAGGTTGAATTTATAGAGAATTACAAGAGAGATAAAAAAAAAAGCACAGTTTAGGATTAATTGAAATAATTGAGAAATCAAATTCAGTTAACCTTAAGATAGATTCCAATTATAGTTTAACTAAAACGCATTCAGAAAAGAAGTTTGAGTTGCATTAGAAATAAGATTTAATTAATTCCATGCATTTGTGATAAAAATAGGCAATTCTTTGTCCAAGGGGTTGAGCTTAATTGGTTAAAACATTGGGTTCTCACTGTGGAGACCCAAGTTCAATTCCCGATAAGGACATCTAAAATGAATTCTAAGCTGTGACTCTTGGCCTTCCATAAAAATGGGGAAGGTCTAGGGTCAATCTAATCAAAACATAATAATAATAATAATTCAAAATACTGCGGCTTCGGCCTATTACCTACCAAAAAAAATAAAAAATAGGCAATTCTTTGATTTATTCAAGAAAAGAGTCTTTTCAATGCAACTGAACTTCTTTTTCTCAAAAGCTTTGAGTTCCAATTTTAGAGAATGATTAAATTCCTTTAAATTGCTTTTCTGATTTCAAGTTAATCTCAATTTAGAAGAAGAAATAATATCTCAAGTTTGATTTCTCTCAACTCAATTCTTTTATTTTATTTTCAATTTAACTCTTGCTTTGTGATTAATTCCTCTTTTGTAATAAATTAATTCCTTTTTTTTTATGATTAATAGCAAATTTATTAATTAATTAAATATGCTAGGATATTTAATAAATTAAATAGGATAATTGATCAAAATGATATTCTTGGAATGATTTAATTAATTAAATAAATATTTAATTAATATTGAGTTATTGATTTGCCATGTAATATTTGATGATCTCAAAGTTGATTTAATTGCCTTTGGTTAGGACCTTGGTGATGTTGTCGAGATTAGGGGCCCATGGTTTAGATGATTATTTTTAGGGTATTACATTTACCCCTTTGAATTAATGTGCGAGCAACGCGTTGGTTAAAAGAATAGTTGATGTCTAGGAGATACCAGATCTGAACTTGATTGATCACGAACCAGATGAAGAGAAATGTGTTTAGCTTGATTTGAAGCGATGAAGTTGAACAAAGTTGATTAAAGCGATACCGATCCCGAACTTGATTGAACTAGGAATGATAGAGAGCAAAGATACCGAACTTGAACTTGATTGATCAAGAAGCGGATCTTACTGATCTAGAACTTGATTGATCTAGACATAGTGAGTGAAGATAAAATTGATCTTGAACTTGATGAATCAAGACACAATGAGCAAAGATAAACTGTCCAGCTTGATTTGATGCGATGAAACTGAACACCTGCTTAGATTGAGTGTGTGATCAAAGATACTCTTTAAACCCTTGATTGAGTTTAAACGAATAATTAGCTTGATGAAAAGTGATGAAACTGATTAACATTAAGAGACAGATTCAGATGAAGATGAATATCATCTTGATTTGAAGCGATGAAACTGATATGCCCCTAGCGATTGATTCAATTCAGATGATTGAGAGATCTCAACTTGATATGAAGCGATGAAGCTGAGATTCCCCTTAGCAATAAGAATTTGTTTATTTTTCTTTAGTTGAAAAGATTTTTGCTTGACTTTTGATGAAGATTTGAAAATTTTCTCGACTTTGAATATATGAGGTCATGAGGTCATCAGTATGCCCCCTCGGGAGCGAAATCAAAAGATAGAGAGGGTACATGATTATAGGCAATTGCTTAGAGATGATATTAATTTGAGAATGAATGATTCAGAGGAATATTTGAAAATTTGGCTTGATGATCAATTGAGCGCAAAGTTGATTTGTAGAATAAATTGAGATTCGGCATTGATTCATGAGAAATTGAGCGCAAAGTTGATTTGTAGAATAAATTGAGATTCAGCATTGATTCATGAGAAATTGAGCACAAATTGAAGAAAGATTGAGCTTTTGATGAAGAGTGCTAAGCAGTCCAAATTTTGGAAATTGACTAGAAAAATAATCTCGGATTTCAATTTTGATCTCAAAAATGGAATCAGGATGGAAAAATTAGCTAAGGATACAATTTTCATGTCCATCAGAGCAAATTGAAAAATTAGGGTTTTGGCTATATAGTGGGTAAAAGTGTCATTTTCAATTCATTTTAACCCTCCAAGTTTGAAAAATCAAAAAGCCTTATGTGAAGAAAAATGGTGGTTCCCACACAAGTGCATCGATTCAAGCTCTAGAGATGACATAATCGACCTCAGAACTATGAGCCAGGGGTAAGTGATCGATCTTAAGCCTGTTATTCATTTTAATTTTGAATTTTTTTGTTGAAATTTACAATTTTTTGGCATGTTGAAGTCAGGCTTTCTTGTTTTGTCGTGCGAGACAGGATCTTGTCTCGTACGACAAACTGATTAAGTTTGTTTTATCATTTAAGGTCATTAGTTTTGTCATCCTGAATACACCCTTTTGTCGTATGAATACCTTCAAAAGAGCCCATTTTGTCGTTCTAGGGATAGTCTTGTGTCGTATCAGACTATTTTGTCGTACACAGCCTATTCTTGACTCATACGAGTTTCTGTCTCTATAATGTTTTGTCGTTTGAAAAATAACAAGTCTTTTTAAAGGTGCGAACTTGAAATTTTGGTTTTGCAATTGATGTAGTTGGATTTGCATGATGTTTTGCTTCTCTTATAGGCTAATTTGAAATGTTTCCTGATGCATCGTTGTTTGATTTTTGCAGGTTTGATTGCCTCATGTGTTATTCAGATGTGTATATCCACCGATTATGACATTAGTTTGTCAGTTATCTGATGTTGACCGGGCTCATATAGATTTGTGCAGATTGACTCATCTTCTCGAGTCACCTAATATCTGTGTGAATCATGGTATGCTCACTGCGTTAGTTGAGATGTTTCATTCAGAGCATAACATGTTTCATTTACCAGTTGGGGAGATGACGATCACTCTCGAGGACGTATACAAGATTCTCTGTATCCCTTTTACTGGGGGTAAGGTAGATTATGATGCAGTGCAGCGTCCTGGGCTACTAGCTGTGAAACAGGTATTTCACGATGCAGACATTTTGACTCATTCTATCAGTTGGGACGTGATGATGACCAGGTACAATGAGACCTTTCCACTGGCTTGCGTCTTGGCAAGTTTCATCGGCTGCTTTCTTATGCCAGATAGGGGACAACAGGGGTTTTTATGTGGATGGGGCAGCATGTTGGAGAGACTTGTGGAGAACCCCTAGAGGTTAGGATGGGGTTCTTGTATATTGGCACATATGTATCGCGAGATGCATGAGATTGTCTATAGGGAGGGGAAGAGTATGGCTGCATGAGTTTTGATTCTACAGATATGGACTTGGGAGCATCTCCCAGTATGCCGACCGATCATGGATGATGCTAGGGATCCATAGCAGCCTATTATTTACCGTTATTCTGGATATATTATGCAGCCCCATCTGGGAAAGACCGATTATTGGAGACGGTAGCTGGACGACTTGATAGTCATGATATGGAGACCGTATAGGGGTATGGAGCCTTAGGATGATTGGAGAGTTGTTCGTAGAGACCTCTTCATGACACAGCCTCTCATAGGCAGATCACAAACAGTGGTCGAGTGGTTTGTTGTTACTCGAGTGATGAGGCAGTATGGTAGACCTCAAGGGATCTCACAGGAGTTTACTGCATACGTGCGTTATGCAGATGAGGAGAGGCAGGGATGGGGACCTAGGTTATCATACGCCCTGGTAATGCAAGAGATGATTGGGTTACAGGAGCTGAGATGGGATTACCTGGATGATATTGCAGATGCGGGGGTATTGCCCCAATACAGGGATTGGTTTCAGTGGCACCCTTTCCCGATATTTATTGATCCAGCAGAGCAGGCACCTCGTATAGAGGAGGTTGAGGATGATGCCCCTGTGCAGGCACAGGGATAGGGACCAAGAGTCGAGGCTCCGAGGTAGACAAGTGGCGATCCTGGTGCTAGCAGCAGCAGGGTACCAGCTGGTGGTAGGTAGCAGCAGAGAGGAGAGGGTGGATCCCTAAGGACTGTTGGGGTGAGACTTAGCGGAGTGAGGGTGTCAGAGGGTGGTGGAGAGGAAGAGAGAGTAGCTCTGAGATAGGTCAAACAAAGGAGAGAGGAGCAGGGGGAGCCAGAGGTGGAGATGGAGATGGTGATGGAGGCGGAGATGGAGGCGGAGAGCCTGCAAGGGATCAAAGGATTGACACAGCGCGGTCGATGAGAGCATGCCTAGCGGGTTTACAGTGATAGCTAACAGTGGCACAGACTCAGCTGGTAGAGCAAGACGGACATCTAGTAGAGCTTAGAGAAGAGAGAGATCATCAATTAGCTGAGCTCATAGTAGAGCGTGATTGTTAGCTAGTGGAGCTCAGAGCAGAGCACGATTGTCAGGTCACAAAGATGAGGGCAGAGTGAGACGCTTTGCAGTAGGAGGTTCTTCATCAGACGAGTCGGGTAGCCTATTATGTTGCAGCTTACAATGTAGTAGTTCCAGTAGCGCAGCAGGTTGTACCGTATTCGCAATATATGGATCGATCGGAGGGAGCTTGGGCACCTAGGCAGGATCCGGGTCAGCGGGCTCCACTTCCTCCACCACTTGGCGATGAGGGAGAGGTAGAGAGCTAGATCTTTTTGTGTAGCACTTAGATGTTTTTGTAGACACACCTATTTTTTGTAGCCCTTATGATTCTTGCTCCGATGGGAGTTTGTATATGTCAGTTGACATTATTTTGTACCCTAAGACTTGATCATTATATATATACGAGATCGTGATTTGACTTCATTGTACTTGTGTCGATCGATTCATGAGATGTCTTTCTATATGATTTATTCTATATATATGCATATTTTTTCAGAATGGATGTAATGCAAATGAATATGGATGTTTGTTTTTGTTTCTTTTCATATGCAAATAAAATGAATGAAAATGAGTACCTAGTAATGCAAAAAAAAAAGTTATGTTTCTATGCAATAAGATGAATGTAAATGAGTGATAATGAAATGTCTGAATCTATATAAAATGCTTATGTATACATCTAACATTTCAATACACAAGTACTAGATTGGAGAAATGATGAAATAGAGACCACTTAGCTAAGAAATGATGAAACTTCAAACTCTCATTCAAAAGATAAAGAGATCATTATCATACCGAAATCACTTTAAATTCACAAAATATAGAATGAAATGCAAAATGAGATGCAAAATGAAATGCAACCTAAACCTAGTCACTCGATTTAAAATGCTTAAGCTCATCGCTGAGCATTAACAAACATAACAGGTAGATGAGAGTTCCTTTCTTTTCATGTGCAATATTAATTATCTTGTCCGCAATGACCCTTTTTCGTTCATATCCTTGGACAGATTTTGCAGGGACCCAGATTGCATGATAAAGAAATTCCCTCAAAATAGACAAAGAAATGATGTGAACCTCCCTATAGCATACAAATAAGCGGAGTCGAGGTATGTGTGGCGATTTCACCTTGATGTGAAGGCTCTTATCACAGACACCCAGTTGATTAGATGTTTCCAGATCATCAGAATCATTCCTACAAGTAGAAAACAAAGAAAATATTATGCCCCCAATCCTTGCTCCTCTTAGTCAAGATAGACTTCCTCGAGTTACTTAGAGGGATAATAATAGAAAACCAATATAAAAGACAACACACAAAGAAAATTTTCATTCATAGCTCAAACTGTTTAGTGATTGTTTTCAGTAACATTGTTTGCTTGTGTACTCAGTGATAAAACTCTTCAGTAGTCAGGAGACAGGTGACTGGCTCGGAGTGGATGACCAGGTTTCACTGACGTAAAGTTGACTTGGTTGATACTGCTTAGGACATGTAATGTGCTCTGTTGATTAACCTAAGACTAGGACATTAATCAGTTTCAAGCCATGAGGGTTCAAAAAGAACCAGGATGTCACAAAAGTGACTGAAATATATGTACAAGCGAAAGCAATTATGCATGAAAGCGGGAAATGCCAACGTTGCGTTGATAGATGGAGCACTTGAGTACAAGAGGCACCTATTTGTCAGGTTTTCACCTGCTTGCCAGAGATTCTTTTTTTTTTTTACCAAGGTGCCTGTTTACCAAGTTTTCACTAGGGCATTTTCTCTCTTTTTCCTTTTTTTTTTTTTTTTTTCAGGACTTTTTTATAATTTTTAGATTTTGTTAGGACATTTTTCAGTTCTACAGGTTGTTGGAGCAAAGAATGCTAAGTGAAGAATTTATTCAAATGGATGGTGTTAATCGGTTCACAAAGTTGTTCTCCTTCCAATGTTGAGAGTTGATAGGCGTTAGAGGCAAAGACTGCAGTAATGATGTAGGGACCCAACTAGTTGGGTTCAAACTTCCCTTTGTTGTCTCGAAACTATTGATTTTTAGGATTTTCTCTCAAAACTAGGTCACCAACCTATAATTCTCGTTGTTGAACCTTCTTGTTATATCCTCTAGACATTCTCTTTTGATACACTCTTAGATGATCAAACACCACTTGTCGATGTTCATCCAACAATTTGAGCTCTTGCAATCTAATTATTTTGTAGTCTTCATCAGTAACAAGACCTTGTGAAGAAATTATTAGAGATGGTATTTCCACTTCAATAGGTAATACTGCTTTGGACCCATACACCAAAGAAAAAGGTGTAGCCCCAATAGGTGTTCTAATACTTGTTCTGTAAGCCCATAATGCAGGATTGAGCTGCAAATGCCAATCCCTCCTAGATTTGTTCATCATTCTATGTAAGATAGTCAACAGGGTTTTGTTAGATGCCTCAACTTGTCCATTACCTTGAGGGTAATATATGGATGACCAGTGTTGTTTAATTTTGAATTTCTCACAGAGCTCATCTAGATCTTTATTCTTGAATTGTCCTCCATTGTCAGTCATGATGGATGAAGGTATCCCATACCTATAGATGATATGGTTTAGGATAAATAGAGCTACTTGTTTACCAGTCATTTTAATGAGCAGAACCGCTTCTACCCACTTAGTGAAGTATTCAGTGGCAGTTATGATAAACTTGTGTCTGTTGGATGATGCAGGATATATCTGACCAATGAGATCAAAGGCCCATTGCTGAAAAGGCCAATGTGTAATGAAGGGTATGAGATCCCTTGCCGGAGCATGTTTGAGATTTCCATGTAGCTGACACTTCTCACAAGTTTTAGAAAACTTTATAGCGTCCTTCTCCATGTCTGGCTAGTAGTAGCCAGCCCTTAGTAGTTTCTGAGCTAAAGTAAGACCATTCGAATAAGATCCACAAATACCTTCATGGACTTCTGATAATGCATGTTTAGACTCTTCAGCTTCTAGACACCTAAGCGATGTACCGTCCAAACCTTGCCTAAACAAATCATTAGCAATGATGACGTATTGTGAAGCATTTCGGGTTAGGTTCCTTTTCTCATTAAGGGTAAGATTTTCTGGGATAATTTGGTCACGTAGATAAGAGTAAATAAGGATGTAGCAGGATGAGTCATGTCCAATAATAGAATAGACTATTTGGGACTCAGGAGAATCATAGGCTGGACAATGTAACTCTTCCACCAGGAATTCAAAGCAAAAATTAGACTCTTGTAACTCTGGTATGGATGCCAAGGTAGCCATAGCATCTGCTGCTCTGTTTGCTGATCTGGGAATTTGTTGGAATGATACAAAAGTAAAATATTGCAGTAACGATGTAGGGACCCAGCCAGTTGGGTTCAAACTTCCCTTTGTTGTCTCAAAACTGATGATTTTTTAGGATTTTCTCTCAGAACTAGGTCACCAACCTGTAATTCTCATTGTCGAACCTTCTTGTTATATCCTCTGGACATTCTCTTTTGATACACTCTTAGATGATCAAATGCCACTTGCCGACATTCATCCAGCAATTCAAGCTCTTGCAATCTAGCTATTTTGTAGTCTTCATCAGTAACAAGACCTTGCAAAGAAATTCTTAGAGATGGTATTTCCACTTCAATAAATAATACTACTTCAGACCCATACAACAAAGAAAAAGGTGTAGCCCCAGTAGGTGTTCTAATACTTGTTCTGTAAGCCCATAATGCAGGATTGAGCTGCAGATGCCAATCCCTCCCAGATTTGTTCATCATTTTGCATAAGATAGTCAAGAGGGTTTTGTTAGATGCCTCAGCTTGTCCATTACCTTGAGGGTAATATACGGATGACCAGCGTTGTTTAATTTTGAATTTCTCACAGAGCTCATCTAGATCTTTATTCTTTAATTGTCCTCCATTATCAGTCACGATGGATGAAGGTATCCCATACCTGCAGATGATATGGTTTAGGATAAACAGAGCTACTTGTTTACCGGTCGTTTTAATGAGCGGAACCGCTTCTGCCCACTTAGTGAAGTACTCAATGGCAGTTATGATAAACTTGTGTCTGTTGGATGATGCAGGATATATCTGACCAATGAGATCAAAGGCCCATTGCTGAAAAGGCCAATGTGTAATGAAGGGTATGAGATCCCTTGCTGGAGCATGTATGAGATTTCCATGTAGTTGATACTTCTCACAAGTTTTAGAAAAGTTTATAGCATCCTTCTCCATGTCTGGCCACTAGTAGCAAACCCTTAGTAGTTTCCAAGCTAAAGTAAGACCATTCGAATGAGATCCATAAATACCTTCATGAACTTCTGATAATGCACGTTTAGACTCTTCAGTTTCTAGACACCTAAGCAATGTATCGTCCAAACCTCGCCTAAACAAATTGTTAGCAATGATGACGTACCGTGAAGCATTTCAGGTTAGGTTCCTTTTCTCATTACGGGTAATATTTTCTAGGATAATTTGGTCATGCAGATAAGAGTAAATAAGGTTGTAGCGGGATGAGCCATGTCCAATAATAGAATACACTATTTGGGACTCAGGAGAATCATAGGCCGAGTAATGCAACTCTTCCACTAGGAATTCAAAGCAAAAATTAGACTCTTGTAACTATGGTATGGATGCCAAGGTGACCATAGCATCTACTGCTCTGTTTGCTGATCTGGGAATTTGTTGGAATTATACAAAAGTAAAATACTTCTTGAGATCATCAACCATTCTCTTATATGATGACATCATTTTCTCATCTCGAGTCTGATATGTATCATTTATTTGATTGATGATTAGCTGAGAATCTCCATAGATGTGTAATTCCACAACCTTCCATTCGATAGCTAGCTTGATCTTGTTTACCAGAGCTTCATACTCTGCAATGTTGTTTGTACAAGGGAAAAGAATCTTATAAGCCTTCAGGATTGAATATTTCTAAGGAGTAATAAATAGTATTCCAGCACCGAAACCATTTTGAGTGAAAGATCCATCAAAGAACATCTTCCAAGAATGTTGAGTAATGTGCATTATTGATTTATTTAGGAAACTCTATATGCAGCGGTTGAGTGTCTTCAAGTGGAGCCTCAGCAAGTTGATCTGCAATCACCTGTCCTTTGATAGCTTTGTGTTCCACATATTTGATATCAAACTCTATAAGAACCATGACCCATTCAGCCAATCTTCCGGTGAGTGTTTCTTTGTTGAGAAGATACTTGAGCAGATCAATCTTAGCTACTAGCTTGATGGAATGTGCCAACATATAATGTCTCAATTTTTGTGATGCAGACTAATGCCAAGCATGCTTTTTCTATTATAGTGTATTTCATTTCATAAGACACCAATATTTTGCTAATGTACTATATAGCTCTCTCTTTTTTATTTTCATCTTGTTGTGCTAGAAGTGCCCCCAATGATGAATCAGTAGTCGATATGTATAAGATCAATGGTTTACCCTAAGTTGGTGGCATCAATATTGGTGGATTGGACAGGTACTCTTTGATCTGCTGAAGGTGTTGTTCATATTCTCGATCCCAGTTATATATTACTCATTTCCTCAATACTTTCATGAAAGGTTGAGCTTTGTCTGCCAGCTGAGAAATAAAACGTCTGATTGATTGGAAACGTCCCTGTAAACTTCTCATTTGACTGATGTTCTTCGGAGGCAGAATTTTCTTTATAGCTTGGACCTTCTCAGGATCAACCTCAATTCCCTTCTTTGAAATGATGTAGCCAAGTAGTTTACCAGATGTCACTCCAAATGCACACTTTTTTGGATTTAGCCGGAGTTTGAATTTTTCCATTCTATCTAGTATAGGGCCTAGCTCTTGAATATGTGTGGATCTCTTCATAGTCTTCACTAAAGTGTCGTCAACATAATCTTCCATATTCTTATGCATCATCTCATGAAAGATAGTAGTTACTGCTCTTTGATAAGTTGCTCCTGCGTTCTTTAGCCCAAATGGCATGACATTCTAGCAAAAGGTTCCCCATGCACAGGTGAAAGTTGTCTTTTCTTGATCCCCAAGAGAGCTATTTTGATCTGATTATAGCTAGAGAATCCATCCATTAGTGAGTACATCTCATACCTAGTAGTCATCTCGACTATCATATCAATGTTTGGAAATGGAAAGTCATCCTTCGAACAAGCTTTGTTGAGATCTCTGAAGTTTGTGCAAACCCTAATAGATTTTTCTACTTTTGACACAGGTACTATGTTTAAAATCCATTCTGCATAGTCTATAGCTCTAATAAATCTAGCTTTTGGCAGTTTTTCTAGCTCAGCCTTGACTAGCAGTGCCACGTGAGGGTGCATCTTACGGATTTTTTTCTTAACTAGTTTAACTCCTGGTGTGATAGAAAGATGATGTGTGATAAGATCAGGATCCAGGTCTGGCATATCAAAGTATGTCCATGCAAAATTGATCTTCTTTTCTGAAAAGAGATTAGTGAAATCTTTCAATTCTTCTGCTGATAGTGATTGAGCTACATGAATGATGTGTGGTGTCTCTTGACTCCCAATATTCACTGGCTGAGTTGGCTCGATAAATATAGAAGACCTCTCCTGGAAATGACTTGGCAGTATATCAAGTACCTCACCTTCAGGCGCCTCATAGAGGTTTTCACCCTTAGGTACGTCCTTTATTTTCTCTTTTTTAGATTCTGACACCGCCACAATGTGGTTTTCGCCATCAGATCTTTTTTTTTTTTTTTTTTCTGATTTTTGCGACTAAGATACTTGATATCTGTTTCAGTCATGTTTTCACTTCGTTCGCTGGTGGAAGAGTACATGGGTTCAATTGCGTTTAGGTAATAGGCTAGTGTATAGTCATTGGCAAAAGTAGGTACATTCATGGGTTGGTCTTGTAGACTGCAGTCAATTAATTTAGGATGTACCAAGGATAGAGTGTGGATAGGTTTGAGGGAGTTCACGGTATTGTCATCACAACTGCAAATCAAAAAGTCAATTTCTAGAAGACTACCTTGCGTAAATGTCTCGAGACCACGAAGAGTCAGAACATGATTATTAAAGTGCATGTTAATATTTAGTTGACCTAATCCAATAGACCTACTTGTAGCATCGTTCTCTACGCCAGACTGGACTTCATATCGTGGTTCGACGGTAACAAGATCAGTAGACAGATTCTCATCATACACATCAAAGGATTCAGAGTTTGATGTTGAGTAGATATTGTCATAAATAGGACCATTGTTAGAGTTATCAGAGTCATCAGATGAAGTTTTTTAGTCTTCTTCAAGTGGTTGAGTGAATGTATGTATGGTATCAACACCTACATCTGTAATGCTACAAGTTCCTTCAAGATTTGGCTCATTTATCGTTTGTATCTGACACACCTATTGACATGATCTTGATGGTTCTGTGACTCCATGTCATCTACTCCATTTAGCTTCCTCTAGACTAATGACGGATTCTACTTCTGTAGCTTCCAATTCTTTTTGTGTAGTCCCATACCTGATTTGTTTTGTCTTTTTAGAGGAGTATATAATAGATGAAAACTTTTCTGATATTCTTCCTTCTTTCAGCCCTTGTTCATAGTCTTGTTGTCTTTTTAGTCTGATTTCTTGTATCTCCTTTTCTATCTTTAAGTGCATCAGCTCTTGAATATCATCTGTGATATCACTAGACTCTTCTAGAGTTTTTATGCTGGATGAATCTAAGAGGTGGTCTAGACCCCATTCATACTCGTTTGAGTCAGTTTCTAAATCATCTACTTGCTTCCTACTAGTGTATGTGACTGGAACTTTCAGTGGTGCAAACAATTCTCTTATTCTTTTTACTCTGTCTCTCACATCTTCTGGAACTTCAACTCCTTGTAGTGTTGTAGCTGATACCATTGGAACTTGAGTACTGACTATATCTTCTCTCTTGATTGGTAGTTCCTCTTTCTCTTTTCCACACTCTGCCTGATTTTGTTGAGCGTTGACTTCCTGTGTTGTTGAAGACGATGTCCTTTTCTTCCACTTAGACTTAGAAGTATGTTTTTGGTCTGATGTCTTTTTTGGATTGTACCCAGTCCAGCCTTATCATTTGTAGATTTTATTTGCAATTGAATTGGTTCAGTAATACCCTCTTGATGTTTTCCCAGGGGACCAGTGCCTGAATACCCCATGCGTTGGATCATTTTGTAGTCAGGCCCATATTGGGTTGGGGATATCTCACAATGTCGTACTTCCCTGTTTTGACTATCTTCCTTGAAAAGCCACTTAAGAACAACATCCTCTTCTATTTCATATGCCAAGGAAGTAGAAGATTGTACAAAAAGACCATCATATATGATATTCAGAGTTAAAGTATGTGTTCTCATAGCCTCTGATGGTTTGCCCAACTATTTCGGTGATGGAGGAAGAGAGACTAATGAAAGTACTAGTTCTATCTTGTAGCCATCCATGCCGGTATTTGTAATCTTCAATTTCTTTTCTAAGTCTTTCATCAAAGCTTCTAGAATTTCATTTGTAGAGGCTGCCCTATTATGAGGCACAAAGGTATCAGCACCTTTCTTCAATGCATTACAGGGGAGATTTGTATCAGCAGGGATACTGACTTCAACTCCGTTATAAGGAAATTTCAAGCATTGATGGTATATAGATGGAAATGCCTTCATTTCATGAATCCACGACCTACCCAGTAAGATATTGTATGACAAAGGAAGATCAAGTACCTAGAAAATGAAATCTCTTTCTACAAGTACCATCCTAAATGGTAATGATACCATACCTTTAGAGGTCCTTTCTTCTTCATCATAGACTTTAATTGTTATTTTCTTGGCCGGATCAATGACATTTTCAGAAAATCCTAGTTGTGTAAGCAGACTGTAAGTACAGATATTCAAACCCACGCCTCCATCTATTAAAACACGTTTAACTCTGTATTTATGGATCATGGCTTCAATATGCAATGGTTGGTTATGTGGATGACTCAGTGAGTTGCCATCTTCTTCAAAGAAGGTCAAATAGTGAGGTGAAGTTAGATGACCCACCATAGACTGAAACTGATCAATATCTAAATCTTTTGAAACATTAATGGTGAGCAATGTTTTGTCCAGGATCTCTTTGTGAGCAGAAGAGATTTTAAGCAATTCAAAGATTGAGATTTGAGCATTTGTCCTCTTCAGTTGGTCAACAATGCTATATCTAGAGGATGATAATGAAGTTAGCTGTTTAAATTTATTAAATGTTGATTCTTTTTGTTTGTTCGACGAGGTTGGTAGGTTTGATGGTGTTTGAGCCGAAGTTGAAGAACTAGCTCCTTCAAGAGTTACTTTCTTTTGAGAATGGGTCATAGCATTTGCATGTCGTGATTCATGTTGTTTGTCTTTGATTATAATCACATTGCAATATTCTGGTTGGGAGGACTCAATCATGTTAATGGCGTTGCCATTGCTAGTATAAGCATAATTTACTTTGGCACCTCCTTTTGACTTTGAGGAATCACCTTGTTCCTAAATAGGTAAGGGGTCCTTAAAAGCTTTATGATCAACATTTGTTGGGTGATTCTCGACAACAATTTTACCAACATCTATGAGATCTTGAATCTCATGCTTGATCTTCATGTAGTTGTTTGTGTTATGACCTTTGTTCCGATGGTAATCACAGTATTCATTTTCTCTCCACCATTTTGGTTTGACTTCCGGATCATATGGCCTAGAATTATCTGGTAACATTATCAGGTTGTTTTCCAATAGAGTTTTGAAAGCGGATTCGTATGATTCTTCCAGAGGAGTGAATTTGCGTCTAGGTTTTGAAAGCCAAGGTTTCTCTTTGAACCACTCTTTTACTTTCTTCGGAGGATTTTCTGCTATGGTTTCAGCTGCTTTGAGTGCTTGCGTGCCACTAGCCAAGTTGAATATCGTGGGCTTTGAGTTGGTTTTAACTGTGTCTACTACTCTATCATTAACAACGTTCTTGTTGTTGTCTTTGCCATACATCCGGCACTTGTTCTTCTCTTTAGAGCTAGATCCTAGTTGTGTTTCTTTTCAAGGTGAGATATCTCCTTTCTTTATAAGCACATCTTCCATTTGGATAGAATTATCTACCATTTTGTTAAATGATGGGTGCACTTGCATTTGGATACTATATTTCAATTCAGGGATCAAATTGTTGACGAATATATCCATTTTTTCAGAATCTGGGATAGGTCGTGAATACCTAGAGAACATCTTTCTCCAACGTTGGAGGAAAGTGAGAAAAGGCTCCCCTGTTTTATGTTTGGTATTGCAAAGTTCTATCATAGTAACAGGATGTCGAATGTTATAGGAGTATTGTTGTAAAAACAGTTGGATTAGTTCTTCAAAAAAAATTATTCCCTTAGGTAGACTTGAGAACCATTCCATAGCTTGTCCTCCCAAACTCCTCAGAAAAAGGTGCATGAGATACGTTTGGTCGTGCATGAACTCCATACATAAAGCACAAAATTATCTGATATGGTCCTGGGGATCTGAATTACCATTATATTTGTCAAATTTGGGGATCTCAACTTGTGAAGGAAATGGAGGCATGTATAAGTTTTTGTCAAACAGAAATGGGCATATTGTCTCCAAAGACTATTGTTTTGGGGACTTATCCTTGTTTTTCAGTTTTGTGACCTCGGTCTGCAAGGCTTGTAATTGTCTGTGTACCATTATTATAGGTGATTCTTCCTTTTTAGTCATGAGAGTCTGAACGTCATATCCAGTAGGAAGTTTGGTGCCTTATTTTGCTAGCTTTAGAAAATAGTCTTCTTTTTCTCTAGCCATGATAACCTTCACCATTTTTCGGAAGTCTTTATCCTTTTGACATCTATGAATATCTTTTTTTGGTGGTTCAAAGGCTTCAGATTCACTTGATGAGGAATCATTGTCGATATCATGAATACTGAGGTTGTCTTCATCATTTTGTTCTGTTCTAGGTATAGTAGGAGATAAAGGTTCATCATAAACTGGTATCCCTGATGATGACGGTTTATTAGTCAGAGGATCCTCTTCGTAAAATGGATTATCTTTATATGAAAAGGGTTGTCCTTTTCCTTTGGCATCTTTCTTACAAGAACTCCTGGTTTGAATAGGCATTTTTATTGATTGGTGTGACCTAAAGTTTTTTGTGATGCAGAAGTCAAGATCAAATTCAGAGCTAGTTGTTCGTTTAACATATTGTTTGAGAGAAGCAAATAAGATTTAGTCTGGTTTCAGGAAAGATCTATCATGTATAAGATCTTTATTTAAGTTGATTCGAGAGAAGTGACTAAGACTCAGTCTGGTTTCAGGAATGATCTATCATGTATAAGACGTTATCTAAGTGACTTAAGTTTGATAAGTAGTTGATTGAACTAGTTGAAAGATGATCGACGAATCGTGCAACACAAATGGTAGAGGTACATTGTTTTGATCCATTTATGCTTGAGATGATGATAACTAGTTTAATACTCATTGTAGACTGTTTTAGGCAAGTTTGATTGTTCCAGACTGACAAAAATCAGAGATACATACGACAGGTTTTGCAGGACCAGACGACAGTATGCTAGCTTCACGATAATGACAATAGTGTTTCGTACGAGTTGCTGCCTAGTATCGTACAACATATGGGTATGTCTGGAACGACAAACTATTCAGTACAAAATTTTATCATATGACACAGGATGCAAGGTAAAACGACAATTCTCAGAACCAGATGATAGACAATCAGAGATCGTACGACATAGGATGAAGGATCAAATGACAAACTGTTAGGACTGATGGAATACCGTACGACACAAAATATGAACTAGGATGATAAATAAGAAAACTCGTATGACTGTTTTCTGGACAGAGGCAAAATTCTGGGTTTTCAATGACTCAGTATGACCAGATTTGAGATGGACTGAGTTTTTTATCGTTGACAGATGATGAGCAGTTTAGGGGTGGACTGAGTTTTTGACAGCTAAGGTATACTATTTTGTGACACGGACAAAGTTTTGACTAGGATAGACTAGTTTTGGACAAAGTTTCGACTAGGATAGACTAGTTTTGACACGGACAAAGTTTCGACTAGGATAGACTATTTTTTGACAGAGTTTCGACTAGGATAAACTAGTTTTGATACGGACAAAGTTTCTACTAGGATAGACTAGTTTTGACATGGACAGAGTTTTTGATCACTGAGTTGTTTCTTGTTTTCTCCAGTTTTGGTATTCCAGTTTTAGTTTTTGAGGGATGAAAACACAGAAAACATGGAATATGAAAAATAACTCCAATCATAGCATGCAAACCCTACGGAATTTGGTGAGAGAAGAAAACCTTTGCTTGTAGACTCAAGTACACACCCAATAGCTAATCAGAATACTGTCATTGAGTCTCACGCAATGGATTCTCAACGTCATATTAGCCGACTCCAAATGCTAATGGGGGCATGAAATGACAAGTATCTTGGGAGAGTTACTATCTCTCTTGTACAAAGATTATCCCCCCTTTCGGAGGTGAACCAGGTAGCTTCTAATTTTAATTGGAACTAGTAAGGGATCCGTTCGGCGCATCAAGGTATAAACTCAATTAAGAGGTCTCCCAGCCTTGAAAACCAAGGCTTAATATACCCGAGGGTACAGAGGAGAGCTATTCCTGAGCATTGTCGTTGACTTGATTTTCATCAAATCATGTTTGTTTTATAGTGGGTTGGAGTACTTGGCATTTAGTCATTCCCACTTGGGTCGTTCCCCTCTCATCGGCCGTAATGGCTATAGAGTTATTAGCTCCTCAGGAGGGCAGGCCTGCTAAAGATATACAAATCTCACTTAAAGAAAATGCCTCAAGGGTCTGGATTTCTGATTGTCTATAAAGACAAGAGCATACTCTCCTACCTCTCAGAATTTTCTTAAAACATGAAATACAGATTTGTTCTTTAACCAGATAGCAAGTTAGGTGCCTAAAAAAAATGAATATAATGAATACACAATGTTTCCTGGAATCTCCTCAGGCAACCTGCAAAGACAATGAATCAGTACTGATTAGGCTGTGAAAATTCTTCAGATAAATAGATAACCAGCTAGGGTCAACGTCAGTGTAATCAAAATTGAACAGAAAACCTAAAGAATGAAACTTGCTTTTTAACCAAACAAATACAGAATCGTACGACAATTCTCACCGACTCGTACGATAATTCTCACCGACTCGTACAATAATTCATACAGGATCGTACGATAATTGCAGTTTGTCATCCGACACTGTGGGAAATGTCGTACGATAATACACAGAAACTATATGGAAAAAATCCAAAAAGTCAAAAATCTGAAAAAATAAAATAAAAATAAATAGTTAGTCTTGGAGGCCGAAAAAAAAGTAGTCTCGAGCCCCCCACGGTGGAAGACAGAAATGTGTGTGTGAAAAAGTGAAATAAGTCTGATAGCTGCAAGACACAACACTTCGATTAAGTCATTACATGTATGGTTAGACAGATATAAGTATGAATATGAAAACCATTACAAATCGACTAATTGCCTTCTAAAAGATGCGAGTATAAGATTGCTCTCAGATTTTATAAGCAATACCAATGACTAGACTACACCAAGACGAAGGATTTAATCTATATGAGAATGAGATTAAGCTAAATGGATGCAAGATGGATGAAAGATTCAAGCAATAACGAATTCAAGCAATAATGGATTCAAGCAATCATGAATAAATTAAATATAGAAAAAGAAATTAAACTAAGATGCAATAATCTCAAAAAGAAAGCACAATATATTCAATGACTCCAGAGCGAAAAGTGTGTAATAGCAAATCTACAGGGTGTTTTGAATGAGAGTTGAAGGCTGGATTTATAGAGAATTACAAGAGAGATCAAGAAAAAGCATAGTTTAGGATTAATTGAAATAATTGAGAAATCATATTCAGTTAACCTTAAGATAGATTCCAATTATAGTTTAATTGAAATCTATTCATAAAAGAAGTTTGAGTTGCATTAGAAATAAGATTTAATTAATTTCATGCATTTGTGATAAAAATAGGTAATTCTTTGATTTATTCAAGAAAAGAGTCTTTTCAATGCAACTGAACTTCTTTTTCTCAAAAGCTTTGAGTTCCAATTTTAGAGAATGATTAAATACCTTTTAATTGCTTTTCTGATTTCAAGTTAATCTCAATTTAGAAGAAGAAATAATATCTCAAGTTTGATTTCTCTCAACTCAATTCTTTTATTTTATTTTCAATTTAACTCTTGCTTTGTGATTAATTCCTCTTTTGTAATAAATTAATTCTTTTTTTTAATGATTAATGGCAAATTTATTAATTAATTAAATATGCTAGGATATTTAATAAATTAAATAGGATAATTGATCAAAATGATATTCTTGGATTGATTTAATTAATTAAATAAATATTTAATTAATATTGAGTTATTGATTTGCCATGTAATATTTGATGATTAAAGAATTAATAATGTGCTCAAAGTTGATTTAATTACCTTTGGTTAGGACCTTGGTGATGTTGTCGAGATTAAGAGCCCATGGTTTAGATTACCATTTTTAGGGTATTACATACCCCACCAAATTTGACGAATGGATGCCCTGAAAGATGGCAAAATGGATACCCACCAATCCTTTAACTCTTAACAAAAAAAAAAAATCAACTTTAATAATATATTCTTCTCAATATTTAAAAAACTATAAATATATATATAATCTCTCACAGACTCTCTCTATATATATATAAAGAAACGAGACTACAAATACCTATATATTGATGATTACTAGATTGCTAATCCATTGCTTTCATTGTCACAAGAACGACTGCTCACTAAACGACTCACCAAAAGTTAATTAGAATGGAGTACAGCAAGCTGATGTTACATCATAGATTTCAATGAGTACGTTTTTACTTGCGTATTTTACCGACGAACAATTCAGCACTTTAGAATTGTTCGTAGAACAGACAAAAGTCGTCAAGACTAATTTCTACTTTTCCTTCTTTGTATTGGCGAGAAGTTCATGGGAAATTGCCTTGAACGCGTATTTTGATTTAGGATATTCAAGAGGCCATTGTAGTATTCAGCTGGAGGGTCAGAGCTAACTGTTGTATAGGAGTCGAGTTCCCATCTGCACCATTTAAGGAATTAAGTATGTCTCAGTAATTCTTCTTTCAGACCTGTTTTTGGTGTTCTGTTTTCAGTGTAGATGGCTTGTGGCTTTGTTTTGATAATGGATGGTTGTTGGAATTTGAGGCCAGTTGGGCTTTTTCAGGGGAGTTGGGTATTAAGGTGAATTTGGTCATTTTCGAATTGCAATTGATAAGTCTACTGGTTTTGGCAGGATATGAAACTTTGAACTTTGGGTTTCTTCTATACGAGGTTATCCTGGAGCTGTGCTTAGATATTGTTTAATGGGTTTGTCCGCTCTATCATTTAAGAGAATTTCATTAACCCGTAATCTCCTTGGTAGTCTCAAACAGGCTGAAATCTGAGAATTGGAGGACAGTTTGCACAGCCTTTGTTTTTTTGAAGCAATTTTTCACATCTGCAATTAGAGTTCCTCTAGTGGAGGGAAGCTGAATAGGGCAGAGGAGAGGAGCTTCTTATATAAGTAGAGTTTATTTATAACTAGAATGAAGGAGCCCTTGGTCACATTGATGTTAATTGTGTGGATGCTTATATATGAGATTAAGCCTGCACGATTCGATTTCTTATTTCCTTCTATATCGGACCAATCATGCACCTCCACCAAGGTAAACAATCTATTGTTCTTTCCGACAAAAGTTTTTAACTTCTGAAATTTTCTGGGTGTTACAATGAATGTAATTACAGATTGATGTTTTCTAGATTTGTATCAGTAATTTTTTTTAACCTTTTCATGTAATGTCTTTGCCAGTCTGCTAGTTTTTAAATTTTTGGTGTAATTTCACTGATTTTGATCCCCTGCGCTTAGTAATCTGCTCCCTTTTTTTCTTGGCAAATGTCTAGCCCATTCTCACAGTACGTTCTCATTTTTTATTTTTTCAATACCTGCATGATAGGGATAAAGACCTGCAACATTAGATATAAGACTGATGTCAAATTCTTCAGGCAAGCTTATCAAATAGGCATTCTCATTAAAAAATTTGAGCATCCCACAAAGGTCAATTTTCTTTGGCTTGAATTTATTGTAGGTGCCTTGAGGAAATCTTTCCTTATGCAAGTAAACCATGACTCGTTCACCCACTTGATATGGTTTTTCTCTACAATGCAAATCGGCATTTATTTTATACTGCTCATTGGTTATTTGCAGCTTTTACCTAACTTGTTGTAGCACATCCTGCATATGACTTGCAGTGTCCATGGTATCTTGGCTAATCCATCATCCCTCAAGAAGATCAATCAGATCCTGATCAACTACTCCCTTAGGATTGTTTCCTAAAACAATTTGGAACGGGGACTTGCCAGTTGACCTATTGACTCAAGAATTGAAAGCAAACTCAACCTATGCGAAAACCAAATCCCACTGCCTTGAGTTCTCACCAACTAGGCTTTGAAGCAAACTGCCCAAACTTCTGTTTGCCACATCTGTTTTCCCATCCTTTGAGGCTGGAAGGTTGAACTATACTACAGTTTATTGGCAAGTCTCTCCACATAGTCGTCCAAAGTGACTAGGAAACCTTGTATCACAGTCACTTGCGATAGACTTTGGCAGTCCATGTAAGTGCACAATCTCTTTAATAAAGAAATCAGCCATCTGACTCACATTAGTAGTCTTCTTACATAGAATGAAGCGCATTATTTTAAGAGAATTGGTCCACAATATCAAAAATAGAATCATTACCTCTTTGAGTATGAGGCAATCCCAAGATAAAATTCATGGAAATGTCAATCCATGGTCCTTCAGGTAATGGTAAACATTTATATAAACCAGCATTCTGCTGTCCACCTTCAGAAACATGGAAAACTCTACATGTTGAAACAAAATTATTTATATTTTTAATTGAGGCCAGAAAAACTTGTCACTTGCCAAGCTATAAGTTTTGCTCCTACCAAAGTGATCCCCCAAGCCACTTGAATGCGCTTCCCTAATTAGTTATTCCCTTGTTGACCTTGTGGGAATACAACGTTGGAGCTTCTCAAACTAAAATTCATCAGCTACTAAGTATTTATCATAAACTCTTTGCATACAACCACAGGATTGTTTAGACTTTAGAGTATCAATATTTTTGCTGAAACAGGGATGAACTACATTTCATCCTTCGTCTCTTCAAACCCGACAATCTTGTTGTTCATAGAGAGAAGTGCGTTTGAATGTCTCTTGCAAGACAACCCAAAATGGAAGAGCACATATGGTAGAATTGTTCTTCAAATTATAGTGGGAAGCTCCTTAACATCTCACTATAAAGCTATGAACAAATGTGTAATTATGCACACTATACAAGTTTATCATGGGGGTTTTGCATGGATATAAATTATTGACTATGTTTTTGCCTGGGATGTATGCATCGGATTGTCAATAGTCAAACCCTATAGCAATATTTGTAGTTCTTAAGGAGGATAAAGAGTAAAGTAAAACAATAAACTCAACAGAGTACTAGCTAAAGCCAAGACCAGTATTCAGTTGCAAGAAGATTTGAAAGGAAAATAGATGATGCTTACACTGGATAACATTAACAGGGGATGGCTAAACAAACTGGCCATCAAACAAATTGGCCATCACATGATTTCTTTAAGCAAACAAATAAATTACATTCAAAGTGATGATTTAGAAAGACTGATCTTGCCAATACAAAGCTTTGATTAAATGCAACCTCCTTTCAGTTACTTGATGAAATTACAAACGTGCAAATACTAAATAACATGATAACTTCAGTTGGACATCAATTTATGTAGTGTAAGCTTCACATAAACTAATCTTCACAAATTATGTTGTCAAAGCACTTGTTTATAAGCTCACAAGGGTAGCTTTTAAGGATTTAAGGATTTAAAAATAGTAATAAAATATCCCAAAAACTTTATGCATTAAAGCTATTCTACCCTTATCTACAAAAATATTGAAAATAAATATTTGTCAAAGCAATATAATCCTAAACAATTAATAAAATAAAAGGCCTAATAATAGGCTCTTTTCCATCATCAATAAATAACCACTACTAATGATAGTTGCTCAATTTGGTTGTTGCTGAAAAATAAAAAATTGACACGAGTGATCTTTCAAAAATCTTAAACTATTTTTCAACTTGAAACTGTTGAAATTTTTGGAACCTCTGAAACATGGCGAACCTTCTAGGCCTCTAGACAACTGTTGAAACTCTATGATCATGAAACTGATGAGCACCTTATCAATACCAACTTGATGACCTGAAATTGGAACCTTGGCCATGATGAAATTATTGCTACCTCATCATGTTGATATGTCAGTCTTTCCGATTTTAGAAACTTCAATCTCAAAACACTTAAACCTATTCGAGGATCATGGTGAAGCCCTAGATTTGATGGTTATGTCAATCTCCTGCATTTGAAACCTTATTTCAGCAATAATTAAAGTATTTCTTCCATTACGTAACTTGAGGTCTAAAAGACAACCTCCTCTTCACTATTCCAATGCTTTGTTACGCAGAATTTTGATCAATCCAACCTATTTGGAAAAAGGAACAACCACTGAATAGTCTCCAAAAGTACCACTAATCTTAGAAAACCTTGAATGCTGCTCTATGAAAATATTTCACTAAAAAATTAAAAATCACCACCGAACTTGCAAAAAGAAGAGAACTCCACTTTGTTTTTGCTATGGCCAGCAGAGGTAAATTACTTTTAAGTCTGAATAAAGAGCAACCTTCATTCAGGTGCTGAGATTTCTGTGTTTTCCTGCCTTGAATGACTTTTTTGTCATTCTTTACCTTTTTTCTTCTTTCTTCTTGCAATCACAACCTAGGCAGGATTCACTTAAGTGCTGGCCAATTACTGATTGACTAAATGTGAATTAAGGCTTGCTGCACCAAGCCAAAAGTACACAAATGTCATAATTTGAAGTCTCTTCAAGTTGGACATCTTTTCCTGCCGGTTATGCCACTCATAAAATGTACTTGGAGGAAATAAGTGTGACAAAGTCCTTAAAATGTGCTAATGTTAGTTTGAAACCTTCTTTACCCTTGGGCAGGGTTTCATAATCTAATTGTCACATTATAGACCTTAGGTGACCTCTAGAGTGCATTGCCATACCTAAATAGTGCCAACCTTTATAATTTAACCACTTTCTCCCTTGGTACATTTCCATAATACTGCTTCCAAACTTTTGGTGTGGTTTTCACTTGGCGCTACCTCTTAAATTGTGCACCATAACTTAGATCATTTCCTTCTGCCAGTTTGAGCACACTTCACTAAGTCAATATGACACTTTGATGATATATAGTGGAATTTTGCCCTGGGACTTCTATTACAAAATAACGCTGACATTTACTTAGTTTACAAATGTTTTTTATATGGCATGGATCACTAAAGACTTAACCACATTTGTTGATTGCCAAGCGGAAGATAGAGGTTGTTTTTCCAACACAAAATAGTGGTTGGATTTATGATTATTACTTTTTTTCACTTAGGTGTGTTTTCCTTAGTTCCCTGCAACACTTTGGTGTGATTTTACTATGCACTACCACCTGATTATGTGCTTGATTATTTTGAAAATCTAAACACTTTTCTCTTGGGCAGAGATTCATCAACACTTCGCCACATTTCCTTTATGTATAGGTGAAATTTTGAGGTGGCTTTGCCACTTGAGAAAACTGTGCAAAGATGACATAATCTTTCTTTTTCCCTATTCAACCAAGATGCAAATCTCCTCATCACTTGCCAGGATTTAAAGCTCAATGATTCATATTATCACCTCAAGCATATCCATATGGAATAGTGAAACCTTGAAAATTCTGCAAATATCGTTAGTTTGATTTTCGAAAATCTTAATAAATGACCTTGCAAACTGACTAAAGAAAGGTTAGAAATTGAATGAATTGACACGATTTTGAGGATCATCTTGACAAAAAGGGCATGAAAATCAAGTTTCATAGGGGTGCCAACAAAAAGTAGGTGTCATCTCCTACTTGAAGCATCTGCGACAACATTAGTTTTTCCACTCATGCTACACCACAAATTTATAACTTTTTAGAAAGGAGACCCCTATGGCATGCTTATGGGATAACTTAGCTTGAGAATTAATGTATTTTAGTTTTTGATTGTCTATCAACAAAATGAATTCCCTATGCAATAGGTAGTTTTTCCATTGTTTCAATGTCTGGACGATAGTATACAATTCTTTATCATAAGTGTCATACTTTTTCTTGGTGTTTTTTAGCTTTTCACTAAAACAAGCAACTAACTTGCCTTCTTGATTCAAGATGCCACCAATCGACAGTGCTGAAGCATCACACTCAATGGTAAAGACATTCTCAAGATTTGGTAAGGTAAGTGTTGGAGTTTCCATCACATTCCTTCTAAGTTGTTCAAAACTTCTCTTACCTGCTTGAGTCCAAGAAATGGATGTCATTCCCCTGCCAAATCACTACCAATCGCAGCATATACTAGTGATTTAGAATAAGAAGAATTAAATTAAAATTAAAAGTTATCAAAGGGCAGCAGTTGAATAAGAAAGATTGACTCCTTCAAAGGGAAGTAGTTGTATGTGAAAGGTTGTGACTCCCTCAATGATAAGATATAAAGGGAGATCATCTCATTGTGGAGAGGACATCAAGGTATTGGAAGAAAATGTCATGTAACTTGCAAGTTAACATTACAGCCAAAGAAGACACAAACCCTCCAAGGGAAAGTTAAGAGATTTAAGGATGAAAACCCTTAAATTTTCATATCAAGTTTAAGACGAAAACCCATAAGTTGACTAGAACTTAAGAGTTAAACATTTAATGAAAAATAGATGCAAATTGAAGAAGAAACATAGCAAAAATTCAAGATAAGATTATTTTTCAAAATTATCTGAATATTTATATTAAAATAAACATTCATGATTTTGATTTAAATTATATTTATAAATATAAATGCAATTATCATTCTAGAATTTGAAATATTGTTGTAAGGCAAAAACAAGCAATGTTCTAGAAAGGGACATTACAAATGGTATTAGATCTGCAATCCTGCCAGCCTGCGAGGTAAAGCTAAAATTATAGATGCATTCTAGTCAAAGAGAATTAAAGGTCGACAAAGGGAAGAAGATATGGACCTTATTCAAGAGTTATTGTACAAACTTGAGGACCCCAAAATTATTGATGAGTACAAAAGGTTGCCAAAAGATTTCAAAGCTAGTGTTCCCCTTATGTACTTGGAGGCACTCGGGAACCATTATCCCAACAAAGAGATCTATTTGAATACTTAAGAAAAATGGCCACGGAGATCAAGGAGCAAGATCCAAGAAAATCATTAATTACAGTAGAAGTTAGAATCAGAATCACCAGAAGTTGCTAAAACCAAAGACGGAGAAGAACCAATATTGTGTGTCGAATATGTGTCAATAAATGCAAATGATGTCCAAGAAACATCTGTCCATTTTTCAGGTATGGAAGTAATTGATCCATGTAAAAATGATTTGCAAGGTATGGAAATGATTGGACCACATGATGATGATGTGCAAGGTATTAGTTATGCTGTTGTGAGGAATTATTTGTCTAATGTTGACCCCCATGAGGAGGAATTGCAAGTTTATCAAGAAAACTCCAGCATGATACGTACCAACTACATGGAAGTTGACCAATGGCCATTTGAACTCCCTTATTCCAAGACCGATGAGCTTGTTGATAGGTTAGATTGCAGTCATGAGAATGAGACTTGGTTTACCTCTTGGAGAGACCAACGTGGACATTGAAGAACAATGGACACATTCACTGTGTTTTCATCCCATAACATTTGAAGTTAAAATGGGGAGCTTGATTATGATTGAGGTGAAAGATACAACCTGCAGTGAAGGACACCTAGATCCCTTTACTCAAATGCAATATCGGCTTTGCACAAAGGAGTGGGATATTGGTATTCACAACACTCCCATTATTCATCATGACGGAAGATGCAACATTTTGCTATCATTTTAGATGTCAACAACAACAATCAAGAGTTTGTATTCACTTTCGAGGATCTTTGATAAAAATGAATTGAGAAAATGCAATAGAGGGGCTAAGAAATTAAAAGCAAAGATGGTTGAGAATCATAGAATATGGAATTCTAACAGGGTGAATTTAGAAGAAAAAATTGCAGAACTAGAAACTAAGTTTAATGAAACAAGAGCATTGAGCCAGGGACTCATAGTTTTATGCACAAAGCTAAGACAAGAAAAAAATAATTTGGAAAACACATTGAAAGAGTGTAATGATATAAATAAGGAATTACAAGAGAAAATGATTGAAAATGGTCTTTTGTCCAATGTTTGTAAGGTGGAGTTGGAAGGAAGAATCGTAGAGCTGCAAGATGTCTTTTTGTTTCTTCTCTCTGAGGATGAGAGAAAACTTGTCTTAAATTACAAACCTTGCCAGTTACCAACTCTATTTTGTTGTTTATAGTTACTGGGAAATACCAGTACACAAGCCCAAAGAATGCTAGGCAATAAATTGTCCTTGCACTTTAGATGATAGTATCAACCTTATGATATTAAAGCACTATATTGGCAATCTGGCAAGCACATTAACAACTCTTCAGAGACATCATTGTAGTACAGAGTTGGACATAACTAAGACAATGAGAGAAACGTCACTTGGTGTAGAATTTCCAATTCCTAACTATATCATAGTGTCACAGAAGAAGCTAATTATATCACAAGGAGGACCTAGGGATTACAAATCTCCAAAGTTTATTTGTGATCCTAGTATTGGCAAAAATGATTCAATTGGACAGACTAAAATCGACATTGCTTGAGAACAAGCAATCTTGGGAAGGGCGGACTGTCATGTCCTCTCCTAAACATTTCCATTAATATTATGCCATCTATTCCCTTGCAAGTAGTAAATTGAATATATTATTATATTAAAGAGGCAATAGTAGCTCAGATATTTTTATATTTAAAAATCAAGGATGGAAGCTAGATCATGGTATTTATTCCCAGCCCAGCGACTTGTTTAAAAACAAAACAAAAACAGACTAAGTTATAATTAACAACGGGTAGCAATGAAAAGTCATGACTATCGGAGGGAAGAAGGTATTTAAAGAAGACTAAGCAAGGCAGAAGGACATCATTAGGAAGGTTATTATATATTTATTTATTACTTCTTTGTTCTGTGAGGAATATAAACCATTACACTTACAGTCTGAGGATAAAAACTCCTTAATTTCTATTGCCGAGTTAGGGACAAAAACCTCTGATTGAGGCAGATCGGAAATCACTTTCAGAGTAGGCATACAAGAGGAAATCATCACAGTTTGAAGAAGATAGAATAGCAGAATAAAAGATAAGTGCTATACTTTTCAAGAGATAAATTATTAGTTTTCAAGCCAAATTATATTACCAAAATTATGATTTCTAAATAAATTAATATTTATTATTTATATTGCAATTACTATTGTGAGTTAGGATTATCATATTAAAAGAAAATAGGAAATTTTCTAGAACAGGACATTACAAATGAAGTTGGCGGAACTTTCCAAGAACGTTGGAATGGGCTGAAAAAGGAGCATTATAATTTCAAGAATGAAATGACATGCCGCTTTATGGTGGGGCAACTTGCAGCAAACTCGGAGGAGAGAAGGCAAAAAAAAGGGAATTTGGCCTAAGATGTTATAACATACTAGAGTAAGGTTTCTGAGCTCAGACAAGAAGTAAATTGAAATTTCAAATGCATGTTAATGTCAACCATCCATTTAACACACACACTGTTACTATTTTTCTTTTCAGCGGTATAATTGAGGTGGGCCTACAATAGCATTTTTCTATTGTTTATCATTAAAAATGAGTCCTATAGTATTGGTAAATGTGGGACTAACTCTTCCAGAAATATAGGACTGAATTGTGACATCCACTCTCAAAGAAGTTGTATATTTTTGTTAAGAAGCAGTTCAGCTGTTAAAGATCCTGAAATTCTACAGAACATAATCTACACTTGTTTATAGAATAGGTTCAAGAGCTAGAGAGATCATTTGAAATGGAAGGAAAATGATGATCGTGACCTGAGAAGGGTAAACTTCTTTTGTCAAGAATGAAATCAAACTGGTTGAAATTCCCAGTGCTTGTTAATGTCTATCATCCTTAAAGTTATCACTGTTATCTATTTCCTTTTGAGCCCTATAATTGAGGGTTGCCTAGAGAAAAGAAGTCCTGTACTATTTTTAGCATATGTAACTACTAACTCTTCCAGGAAGCCAGAACTGAATTTTAACATCCACTGACAATGAAGTTGAATGTTTTTGCTAAGAAGCAGTTCAGCTAGCAAAGATTCCAAAAACCTGGAGAACTTAACCCAGATTTGTTTACAGACTGGATTCAAGAGTTAGAGAGGTATTTCAAAATGGGGGGAAATTGGCGAAGATGAGATGAGAAAGGTGAATTTGTTGTCTCAAGAATGAAATCACATGCTGTTTTATGATGGGATATGTTGCGACTGTTTATGAGACTAGGCCAGTAAAAATTAGACTTTGGCTTAAGATGTTAAACATATGAGAGCAAGATTTCTAAGCTCAGACAACAGGTAAATGGCAATTTCCAATGCTCTCCATCCAAAATCACACTCACTAATATATTTTTCTTTTCAGCAGTATAATTGAGGGGTTCCTGCAATACCGCTGCTCTTATTTTTATAAATCAAGATGGTGCAAGAAAGGGATGGTTGCACTTCAAATAGAGGAAGAGAAAGTTCCTCCAGACCTACAAGGAGGGTGGAGCCAGGGGAATGCCAGGGTGTGAAGCCCAATTTCTAAGGTTGAGGAGACTTAAAAGTAGAAAAAATAGTGCAAATTGTGAGAGTATTGAGAGAAAACATATTAAGAAGATTGGAAGTCTGAGAGGCCATATTGCAACATGAAGATTCTGAAGATGAGCCTGAAGTACAGGAAGGGTGCCTAATCTTACAACTGAGTAATTCATAAATAAATAGCACTGTTATTTCTTTTTTTAATATAAAATGATTTTCTGTACTATTTTTCAAGAACATAACTAACAATTGGCAGATATAAATTTAAAGTATGAAATCCACTCCCAAAGAAAATTACTACTTTGTTAAGAAGCAGATGATGTGTGAAAGATCCCTAATTTTTTTCTATTTGCCCCTGCCAGATGTTTTTAATCTCCTGCATCATGGCACCTGTTTAACAATCTGATAATAACTCACAAAAGGGTTTACTCATTTTCACAAGGATAGTGAAACTCAGGAATATTTACCCACTCAGGAAGAATATTGCGACTACGGTTAATAGGATTGCATAGTTGTATTATCTTATTTATGTTTTCATGGCCCTGTAAGTTATCTTAACTCTGAAATTTTTTAAATAATATTTCACTGCTGCTGCACAACAAAATCTTAAAAATCTGCGATCATATAACTTTCGTCTTTAATTGTTTTATGTCGTCTCACTGTGTTCGATGATATTTGAATCCATATCTAGTAAATCAATTTATTGACTTTCTATTGTTTGGACCTTTCTAAATAATGGTTTGGCATACATACTAGTTGTTTCTTGCAGGTCATCACTGGTCCTATATTTATTGATAACATACTTATACTATTGTATTGTCTCTGATTGCAAATAGGACATGACTTTTTACCAAGTTAACAAAGGTCTTCTTGCAGGGTATGGACATGAAGCAGTGGTATGCCTTCTTATTTTATCATCACACGCACAAGGGGCATTTAATCTATAATGTACTTTCAATCCTTTGGAAAGGTATTCTGTTGGAAGGGTGCATAGGAAGCAGACAGTTTTCCTTGTTGATTTTGGCATTGCTATCCACGTATGATGGATTAATAATCTCAATAAGATTACTCTGGGGACTTTTGGCTGGATCAGAAATATGTTTCTCCCTATGTCATGCTGGCATATCTGGGTTACTTTTTGCCTTGAGCTTTCCTCTGAACGCCAACTCAGAAATCTGTAGATCAATTATTCCTGCTTCTTTCCAAAACCTTAAGACAGTAACTCTTTCGGTAATCTATGCACTGGAAATTGCTGTTCTACATTCCTTATGTCCAGGGTTCCCATTTTATGGTCCTATTTGTGGTACCCTAGCAGGAGTTCTGTATTCTCATAAACCTCAGATATACAGCAATTGGAATTCATTGTTTTTAATCAGAAGGTGGCTATGTTCCACCCCAAAAATCAGTGGGACCATTGATTCACAACAGCTTCCTGGAACTGTACAAATGGTTTGGAGGTGTTCTGCTTGCACATATGACAATTCAGTTACGTCTAACCCAAACGTGTGTTCTATTTGTGAGAACCCTAGGTTTGAGACAAAAGCAAAAGGATCACCTGACTTGCAAGTGAATCCAGACAAGGTAGGTTTGGTCTGGAACTGCCCAACATGTACATATGAAAATGGTGTATTCTTCCTTGATTGTGAGATGTGTGAAAGACCTCGTCCTGTTTTATATCAACAAAAAATTGAATCATCCTGATTCATCCAATTGTTTTCCTTATTCGTTCCAATCCCTGGGAAACAAATCCTCTACACCTCTAAATATACCACCATGTACATGAAATTAAGTTTAAGAATGAGCATACAACATGACTTTTTAAAATGGATTTTGTTGACTGCCAAGTACATCCTGAAGTCAATTTTGAGAAAGAATGAATATGTAGAATTTATTTATTATTATAATTTGTCTCTCTCTCTTCTGTTGCCCAAGCCAAGCTCGAACCCCTACTGCAGCAACAATTAGAAAATCTTGCCAGAGCTGATTTTCAGAAATGGAATCAAACAGTGTACAATTACCCTGCAAACAATTAGAGTTTCAGTAACAATGTTATAGTCTTCGTACCCAAATTTCATTAGGCTAATGGGAAAATTGGATGCCACATTAGAAGTAGAGTCGCAGGGAACAACACAGACATGTATGCAGCAGTTGAGAATATTTTGGTTAGAACTACATACTCTACAACATAAAAATAATGTAGATGTTAGGTAAATTATGTGGAGAAAATTTAGGTTAGAATCATGAAATGAATAAAATAACTATAAGAATTAAATCCTACTTTTTAAAGGAAAACAAAGATTGTAAAGGTTTTGTACAAGTTAAATGTTAACACCTTAACAATTGAATCTAACATTGTATATGTTTAAAAGAAAATTAAAGGTTTTATAGGTTTCATACAAACTGAATGTTAACAACTTAAAATTGGATTTCTAATAAAAAAAAATAAAACTAAAATTTCAAAATTGTTATCAGGATCTATACTAATCCAAGACATACAGTCTTGAGCAATTAGATAATAACACAGTGGAATGGATATGGTTTTTTTGCACCTCTAGTAGTTAATTGGCTATTCAAAATTGTCTTTTAATTAAAGATGGCGTCTTCAATGCATAATAAGTTTCAGTTTCAAATGTTGAAGTGTACATGTCTTAAATTCAAACATGACATAAGGATATTGAACAGCAAAATTAGCCAACCAGCATGACTATAACTAAATTCAAAGCATGATTTCTATGTGTTTATTTATATTTCTAAATATAAAGTACATCAATGATAATTGGAACAATCAATCAAAAGATCATTTGTACAATATTAAGCTTGGTGTTTAAATCTACAAAATGCAATTCATGACTGACCAAGCAAAATGTATGATAATAAAGTAATCCGTAGTGTCCTCAAGGATTTATCATTCCTACTAGGATAGGTGAAAAGAACTAGGTAACAACCAATATGCATCTCAGAATTGTTTTTTAGGTGTCACTGAATTTGACATGTAATCATAAATAGAAGATTAGATTTCAAGAATAATATGATACATAAAAAATGACACAAAAACCATCATTCAAAGAATTATGTAGATCTAATGGATATATAAAATGCCTACTAAGTCTTTTCAAATCTACTCATTTTTTTCCTTTTTACCCATTGCTTTGCGATGAATATCAATAAAAGTATTGATCGGTTTATTGGATCAAGACTAATGGGGCCTAAACCTAACTTTTGTCTTGATAGTGTGATACTCTAACCAATTGAACTACAATTTCACTGGGTACAATGAATAAGAAACAATCATACCATGACGTCCTTGGTATCATTGTCATATCAAATTAAGTCAAATCAAATGAATATAAAATGATTTATTCTCTATGTTGAAATCAATCTCATAATGATTGATTAAACTTCTCTAACAACCACTTATGACATGAATGCCCTTAAACATTGGGAATGGATACAATGTATACAAAACATATGGTTTGTGATAAAACCTTACAAAAAGTGAATTGCTTGCTCAATTTTTTTGGAGTTAACTAGACATCAGTTCTAAGGTCATTTGTCCAAGTTTCATACTAAGTGATCAATTGAAAGACCAAAAACTAGGTTCAATGGCACCTAAACATGGCTAGGGCACGCACACTAAAATTAGTGTAGAAATGTAAGGTGAAAATTGTAAAACAAGCAAATTTTGACCTTATATTTTGCCCCCTTCTTTAGTGGGTCGATGAAACTAAGTGAAGAAGTGTATACTAAAATATAGTAAAGTATATTTTATAAATAATTAAAAATATATAAAGGATATAGTAAAAAAGATATAAGAGCTTTTCACTTTATCTTCTATTTATTTTCATTTTGTTTCATGCCAATGCTCCAATCTTGTAATGAACCCAAGCAAATGGAAAAGTGGTTACTATATGATAAGGAAGATAAAGTAAAAGAGATAGAAATGATAATGTTGAAATAAAAGTTGCAAAAAACTCTAACCAATCAATGTAACTATTGTCACAACACATGATAGAGAGAAATAGAAAAATCCATGAAGGATAACATAAATAGAAGTAGGATTCATTAATGTCTTGCCTCATACTTAGGAATTTTTGAATTGTTGTTCTTATTAGTTTGTTCATATCGAATGTCATGACAAATTCACCAATGTGTTGCCAAAAAGAATGTATCGAAGCCTCGAAAAGGTGATAGCACTAATCCAAAATAATCCCTTCAAGAGTTTTTGGAAAGATTCTAGTGACAACTCTATCCCAAGGGAAGAATTCCCTTACTGGTGTCCTGTATACTTTAATGTGTGAATTTAGGTCTCCATTCCCTTTGAATTTTGGTAGATCCAAGAGGGGACATGGTTATAAGATCTTGCAAATGTTGAAACCAAAGGGTTCTTTTAAGTATTATAGATAAGTCCCCAAGAAGGCATTTTGTGAGGTGTCACTCTTGTGAACATGAACCCCATGGGATGGACTTGTGATCTAGATGTTGATATTTATGTTTGCATTTTGGATGTGTACACGCACCAACATGGGATATATTGTAGATGTGGGACAAAACATGTAAAATAACCTTTCATAGTTTAGAAGTCAATTCTTTGTAAGACAATCAATTGTTCTTTATAAAATATGTGAGAAGAAAGTGGAAAATATCAAAAGATAAAAACTAAACTAAAGTGATGTGCCAAATAATAAAGTTCTTAATTAATATTGAAAGTTTGCACATGACTTCATAATTGTTCAAAATAAGAACTATTTACTTTATGACATAGACTTGTAAGTATGTACATGGTTATCAATTAGTAGACAAATGATTGAATCTTCAACGAATGAATCAAGGATACTAATAGGATGAAGAATTGGGAAAAAGATCATAATATGGTAACAAAATGAACACAAAAAGATAATGATTTTATTTCATATATGTCCATAGAATGATTTACATGAAAGGCTAGAAGCACGATCATATATAATGATCACACTTCCATTATATATTTCCAGTATTGCCTTAATGTTGAGTTTTATAGTGGCACTTCTAGTACAAAATTCCCCTCTTTTCCTTTCATATTCAAAGCATCACTCTATTCATGCATGATAAGAAATAGAAAACAATCACTAATCACTCTTGAATTGGAGTTGCATGTATTGGTTTTACTCTAATGAATCTGAACTCATAGAATTTACTCCCAAAAGTGTTGAAAAATCATCAACATGTTCATATTTTAGGAGGATAACCTTTTTGAATTGAAATTGAAAAGATCAAATGGCTACAAACTTTAGAAATTGCTACTCCAAAGATGTCCAAGTATGTTGTACCTCAAAGAAATTTTAGCTAATGATGCAACATGAAGAACTATCAGATCTATCAAGTTTCTTGATGAGTGCATTATTGCCAGGTGGCTTTGGGAAGCATGATCATTTATCTCCATAGTGAAAGAAATAAATGTTAGAGTTTCAACTATAGCTTGGGGCTCATTAGGGTGTGGAGTGTTGTGGGTGAAATAGAACATCCACATAACCTGTTTGAGCGCTCTTCCACTATTTTGAAGACCTATGCAATTACGTCATATTTGCAAGTAAGATTTAGATGGAACAACAACAAGATATAATCTTATCTTGTGGTATTTTAAAAAATTGAATGGGATTCTAATATAAATGGAACAATGATACAAAATGTTCAAACTAGCAATATTTATATGTTGCATGCACCCTCGATATGTGTGTGTGTGCCTGTGTTTGTGTGTATGTGTGTGATTCCTTTATTTTGGCTTCCATTTAGTCGATTTAGAAGGGAGTGAACCATGTTTAAGAGCCTAGTACATCCTAAACAATAGTGTAATGCCCAAAACCTTCCAAACTGGCAATCTTAAAACATTGCATGATGGTGTCACATTGCATTTGTGACGTCAACCATCTTCTATATTTGAGCTTTGGATCCACCATTGATGCCAATTCATATTGCTCCAACCTATGGTGAAACGATGTAAAATTTTAGATAAAAAACATTTAAATGTTGTGTGAAGTTTCCATATGGATCCTTTGTACATTAGATCATGTGAGGCAAGACCCACTATCAGATAAGCTAAGAAATTTACCTGATAATGCAACAAATTAGTCTTTCCAATCTAATGTCTAAAATATTGTGTCAACCATTGGTTTAATCAAAGAATCAATAATTAATTACAAAATTGGATTTCCTTATTGGGAATTTTGAAAGATACTCATCTCTAGAGGATCTAAATCAAAACTAGAACCTCTAAAACAAATATTATGTTAAGAGGAAATGTAGAATCTCGACCTAAATACATTGAACGAAAGTAGACCTCTACACTAAGTTGAGCTTGAAAGTGAATGTTAGCTTGGTATCTAGTTATAAATCAATTGTCATACATTTATTACTTGAGGGCATAGTGGTACCATGCAAATTTACCTTGTGGGAACCCTACTAGGTTGTATGTTACATAAACTTGTTGGAGAGGTGCAAAAGCTATTGCAAGTTTGAGCAAAATAAGTTGTTGGTATGATGTCATTGATGTCAACATGCTTTGGTTGTCATTAGTGATTGGTTGGTATAGTTGATGTTGAGATTTCCTATGTGGTTGTGTTGAGAGATTTGCTCCGCATTTCTTCTCTACTATACATCTATTCATGCGGTTACGATATGTTGTTTGGTAGCATTTAGAGATGTTAGATTCAAGATTTGGTGTTCTGGATTGCAGTGCAATGGAATTTGTGTTCACCAGTGTTTGACAGTGTTTTCATGTGAAATGCATGCTTCACATTTCTCCGCTTTATGGTTTTTGGTGTTGTGGTTTTGGAGATAAGTTGGTAATGTCCTTAGCTTCATTCTATTCAATTGGCATGATTTTTGGGGCTTTGAGGGCATAGTTTAAAATTTTGATGGTGTTTACTTCAAGTTTGGCCAACCTCGAGTGTTTACACTTCACCTTGTTGCTTTGATGATTATGGATTGATTTGTAACATGTATGATGTTTGTTTTGGTCTCGGTTAAGATGTGTTGTGGTCCACTTTACATTCTTTTCCACTACCAGAATGTTTAGTGCCAACCTAATTTGAATTGTGTTCGGTTAAGATGCTTAGCCGACCTTGGGAGATTTTGCATATGTAAGGATGATATAAATAAAGGATAATTTGTTGAGGAAAAAAAGGTAAAAGAAAGTGTGAGTCGTGGCATATGTATATCAGTGTTTGTGATGGTGTGTGAAAGAGGATCTATCTCCCTGATTATTTGAGCTGGCGATCAATATTGTTTGAGTTGGTAAAAAGTGTTGAGCAGTGTGGAGTTTCATGTGTTAGCTACCGGAAGCAGTGAGCCGAAGGTATCTATAGATTATACAGTTGTAGAGGTGTATCAATGGCGGATTTTTTCTCTTTTATTCTTCTTCATCTGGGCAGTGAGCCCTGTGGCAGTGAACCTTTCTTTCTTTCGATCAATGAGCCTTTCTTTGTAAAAACCACCTGTATATGGTGAAAATGGATAACAATAATAATGATATTGAAAGGCTAAAAGAATTCAACCACAAAACCCTAGCCTAACAACAACAAAGATCCACCATAACATATGAAGATTACCTAAGACAATGCAAATCAAATGAAATCACAAAGATTATACCATCACATGTCCAATAGGGTTTGGATCTCCATTCTTCCTATCTCCATTTATCTTGCTTGATATATTTGCTCTCAGATTTTATGTGCACAAGAGCTCAACAAAGAATGGAATGTGGTTGCAAGTAGGATCGCCTATGTTCAAAAGCGTAGTGTAGTCAAGTAGTCAACAGGGGGTTTGATAATGAAGGAAGCATCTCCTTATATAGAAGACACTATATGAAATGGAGAGATAATATTGAGAGGTGTAAAAGGAGGTCGGCTATGATTAGAGGGTAGGTAAAAGAAATAATAAAATAATGAAAGGGTATGTAGTGTATGAATTAAGAGATGAATGACATGTGTCATAGGTAGAAAAGGTTAATGAATTAATTAAATAAATAAAGATTTATTTAATTAATAGAGGAAGTGGGATCAATTAAATAAATAGGATATTTATTTAATTTAGGAAAAGGATAATTTAAATAAATAAATGTATTTATTTAAATGAGAAATAAGGCTAGAAGAGGATAAATGAATTAATTAAATAAATAAAGATTTATTTAATTAATAGAAGAATTAAGCTTAGATAATTAAATAAATAAAATATTTATTTAATTAGACTGGACAATTTTGGGTGTCTACATTTTGCCCCTCTTTGAGACAATGCGGCTTGTCGCGTTGTTTCAAAGAAGATAAGATGAACTGATACAGAGTTGCCCCAAGATGGGAATGATATGCCCCCTTGAGAGATTGGATGAAAATGTGTGAAAAGACCACAGAATATCTCTCGATAAGAAAGACGGGATAGAATGGACTGATCGGATAAAGTGACAGAGTCACGGGATAATGAAGACTGACTCGGGAAACGAGGGCTAGGGCAATCTATAAAATAGACCACGAGGGAAATACATCCTCATTGTCATCTACACCTCCAAGAGATTAGAGTGCAGAGAGAGAAAAGAGCAGCAGCAGTCAGCAGCAATGGCTTTGGTTCACAGATTCGATCGCGTTCGCCGATTCCAGAGGCCAGCAGAGGCAGGAGAGCCAGTAAGTACCACAAAACCTCCTTGTACTTTGATGCATTTATTCTTGTCATTAATGCATTCTAGGTAATGTAATAAATGCGCATTTATGTCAGGAAAGCGCGTTTGTGTCCAAAAATGTGAATTTGTGTCTTCTAGGTCAAATCGGTAGTTCTGTGATGAACATACGCTGTCGATTGGATAAGCTACTGAGAGGATACACTCAAACAGGTCCTCTAGGGAAGACTAGGATAGCAGATAGGGCTAGGTTTGATAATTCTGTGATAGAACATACATTGTCAATTAGGAAACTACTCAAGAGGATTCACTCAAGCAGAGGCCCTAAGATAGGATAGATCAAGGCACTTTGTGATGAACAGTGAGTACCAAGATATAGTACTTTGTGATGAACAGGGAGTACTAAAATATGAGTAGCACTTTGTGATGAATAGTGAGTGCAAATGTGAGCAGCACTTTGTGATGAATAGGGAGTGTCAAACACATAGTACTTTGTGATGAACAAGGAGTACCACTAGGATAGAAGCAACACTTTGTGATGAACAGTGAGTGTCACTAGGACTGAGATGATTGATTTGTGTGACTGCAGGAGTATTTGCATATGCTGGAGTCATGGGAGAGATTCCCATCGACTCAGAGGTTGCGACCTGAGTTGACAGCCGAGGACCAAGCTGTGATTGAGGCTATGGGATTGAGACATATTCTGTATGTGCCTGAGTTTCGGGCGAACATGGGATTGCTGACTACACTGGCGGAGAGGTGGCACTCCGAGACTTGCACTTTTCATTTGCCGATGGGGGAGATGACAGTCACCCTGGAGGATGTATACAGGATTCTGCGGATACCGATCGATGGGGAGTTGATTCCGTATGATCGAGACGGAGATAGGGATGCCCTTAGACGAGTGTTCTAGGATCCGAGGCTGGAGATGAGGGCAGGACATGTGGCTTGGGACACCATGACATGGATAGGGTTAGCACTACCAACAGTGTTGGCAGGAGTTATCAGTGGGCTCCTCTGTATCAATTTTGTACCATTTTGTATGATGATGTAGACACCTGCGGGTGATTGTAGCCATATGATTTTGACATCATTGTATCATGACACTTTATATATATATATATATATATATATGAGATGATTCATCTTTGCGGCAGCTATATGCATGTGTACCTATGTGATGAGATGTTCTTATGTGATGCTTATGATATGGATGCAAATATGTATATGATGCAATGCAATATATATATTTTTTTTTTGTTCTTTTATGTTTTATATGTGTATGCATGATGCAAATGTGAATGTATGTAATGCAGATGAATATGATAATGCAAATGTAAATTGTGCTAACAGGTGTTGTGTGCAGGATGTGATGCAGTTGTGATATCTATATGTATGTATGAAATGCTTATATGTGGTAATGCAGGTGCAACTACATGAAATGCAAATGTTTTTGGTGTGTCATTATACTCAGTCATGTGATAGCAAGCTACGCGGACTCGAGAAGGACGATGGAAGTCAATCAAGAAAGGGGGATGGAAGACAGAAGATATGAAAGTGAAAGAGCTTCTTGTGCGTTATCATCATTGAGCTTTATTATGGCAAGTAGGTTATGACAATCGAGGCATATGTTTGACCCAGAAAGTCATTGTACCTATTTGCATGGAGATAAGACAGTCACAAACAAAGAATGCCCCAGTTCATACTAGACTCATAGTGTCCTCATATCCTTGGACAAGTCATAGCATTACTAAGAGACAATCCACAGACAGCAAATACAAATAGGTGACGATACCCCATCCTCGCCTTTCTAGTCAAAGACATCCTAGAGATAGAATCTCTAGTCAGCGACATCCTGAAAAAGCTAAAAGACATGTCACCAAAAGATAAAATCAAAAGAAAACCAAGACTCGACACCAACATCCACTGTAGTCCTCAAGTTTAGTGTCTCTTGTCACTTGTATAAGTCTTATTTGATTGTGGTCACAATGTTTACTTTCACAAAAAGGATAGATAGCACTGAACCATATGTTGTCTAAGTCTGTTGAAAGATTTGATTTTGTTGAAGCCCATTGTTGCTGCTGTCTCATCTGAAACTGACTGAATCCATGAAACTGATACTTTATTGCAGAGAAGATGAAACTTTATTGTGGATCTGTGATGCAAATGTTGCTTTATTGTGGATTGTGCGCAGATAGACTGAAGGAAGCTGGAAGAAACTGTACTCCTCGAAACATGTGATGTTCTCAATTCCACACCCATCACTAGATGTAGGATTTGCCTTAGCCACATATAGGAGCTGATTTATAATGGATGGAAAGGAGTGAAAAGTGAGGTTTATTATGAATGGCGAACCAATCTTGGGTAGATCAATAACAAGCCATGATGGGAATGTGTAAGTTTATTATGGATGAATTGGTCGTGAGTGTGTGCAAAGTGAAAGGATGAAAGTGAATCCTGAAGGAGGGAGGAGCAATGTCTCTACGCATGGCGTTGGTGACCCAGTTTTCACCATGATACTTGCCCAAGGCACCACCAAAGTGGTTTTCACCGTTGGACGAAATGTTTTTCTTTACTTTTTTTTTTTTTTTCAATGTTTTTTTTTTTGTTTTGTGTCACAAGGCACCTGTTTGTCAGGTTTTCACCAAGTAACGATTTTTTTATGTTTTATGATTTTTTTGTATTTTTGAATTGGGATACTCTGAAGAGCTATGTGTAGAACCTGCGAAGGTGCATGTTGTTGATAGGATCCTCTAAAGGTTCACCCTCTGTGGTTGAGAGTTGATATGCACCAAATCCATATGCTGTTGTAATGATGTAGGGACCAAGCCAGTTTGGTTCGAACTTTCCCTTCTTCTCTCTGTCTTGTTGATTTTTTGAATTTTCTCTAAGAACTAAGTCCCCTACCTCAAATGTCCGAGGCTTGACTTTGTGATTGTAGCTACATTGTTCCTTGACTGAATGATGTGTAGCTCGAGTGATTATCTTCCTTGATAAAGGAATTGAGATAGAATTACTAGTGTGTGGACTACACAAGCCCGTATGCGTGTCACCTAAAGAAGTTTGGGCATCCCTGATAACAAAGTCCTTTGAGGAAGCTCCATTAAAGGTCCATGATGTATCGCTAGAAGGGAATGGATGTGCGGAACATGTGGATGAGTAATGAAGGCTTGTGATTGCGAAAAGAAGTGAGAGTAGGATAGCATAATAGAGACTTAGGATCAACAAGTATGTTTTTTGACTTGAAATTTTAGAACTTTTGTGCCCAGTTATTGTGATATTAGGGGAGATCAACTCTTGTTCTTTCTCATTCATAGGATTTTTATCCTTGACTTTGATTTTTGTGGAGTCCAATAGCTTTTGATTTTGATTTGGACTAAAGGACTTTTCTTTATTATTGACTTTTAGATTTTTCTTTTCAAATCTTGATTTTTGATCCCCAATGAGTAAGGGATTTTGTAATTCTTGTTGACCCAAGTTTGGAAGTGGAGTGGAAATGGAATGAGTGGATGAAATGGTAAGGCTATGTGAGTTCTCAAGAGGGTTGGCGATATGCTCAATAGATTCTTTGTTGGAACCACTCTTAGGACTATTGATATCAAGAGTTGCTTGCACCACTGGAGGAGATTTGCATTCAGACTCAGTAGCCACAACACTAGGTGGTTCACACCCAATTTCTTGTAAATTGTTTATAGATTGTTCTTGTCGACTGAATGTCTTAGGAGATAGTGGGAGTTGATCAACATGAAAGATATACTCACCACATCCCATGTCTTTAATCTTGAATTTTTCTTTGAGCTCTATTTGTTTTGATGTAGAAGCTTTTAAGGAATCTGGATCCACATATGTTGATGAAGGAATAGCCTCTTGATTGGCTGGAATTGTTATTTCTGATCTATGTCATAGATTGTTGCAATATATGAATGGTTTTGGGTCAACATTGATGGTCACTTCAACTCCATTGTGTGGAAACTTGATACATCGATGATATGTAGAAGGGATTGTGCTCATCTCATGAATCCATGGATGTCCTAAGAGTATGTTGTATGTGAGATCTATATCTAGGACTTGACAAACCACATCCTTTGTAACTAGCCCAACTCTAAGAGGTAAGGTGACTGTACCTTTGGATGAACGCTCTTCATCATCATATGCTTTGATGGTAATTTTGTTTGCAACATTCACAACTTTGTCTGAATATCCCAATTGTTTAATAGTGCTCAATGTACAAATGTTTAGACCTGCTCCTCCATCTATCAAGACTCGTTTGATTCTATGTTTGTGTATGAAGGCTTCAATGTGTAAAGGTGCATTATGTGGCTGACTTATGGAGGCATCATCAACTTCTGTGAATGTAAGGGAGTGTGGAACAGAAAGGTATCCCACCATGGCTTGAAACTGGTCCACGTTCAGATCAGTAGGAATGGCAGTTTCTCTACAGATTTTGTCAAGAATGGATTTATGTGCGGGGGATATGCGTACGAGCTCAAGAATGGATATGAGCGCGGGTATCTTCCCTAATTGTTCTACAAGGTCATACTCAGGTTTGGTTGATGAGGAAGCGGTGTTCTTGGCTGGAGCACCTTGCAAAGTGATTTTACCTCGATGGGTTGTAACATGACATTCAGAGGTAGGTTCGGAAGAAGATCCAATGCCTTTTAAGACAATCTTGGGTCTCTAGGTAGAATTCTTAGGGCTTTTGTCCTTGATGATAATGGTAGAGACATAATTGTCCATCGAGATGTGATTGATAGTTGAATCATAGTTATAAGATGCTCTGGTATAGTTGGTTTGGTCATCTGTGACTTTAGCTTTTCCTTTGTCATGTTTTGGGAATGGTTCCTTAAACATCTCATCTTCTTGATTGGATGAGTGCCCTTCAATCTCAATGTCACCCCTATCAATGAGATCTTGTATGATGTTCTTCAGTCGATGGCAATTTCCTGTCTTATGACCCTTGCTCTTATGAAATTCACAATATTCATCATCATTCCACCAATTTGGTTTAACCTTTGGTTCATATGGAGGAAAATCTGGAATAGTGATTACCTTGTTTGCCACTAGCTTTTTGAAAACTGACTCAAGTGGTTCTCCCAATGGAGTGTACTTCCTTCATGATTTAGAAGTTGTTTGAGTATTCACTTGATTTGATCCGGAAAAAATGAAATTGGGTCGCACTGTATTGGCATCAACAACACCATCATT
This sequence comes from Cryptomeria japonica, assembly GCF_030272615.1. Taxonomy (NCBI): domain Eukaryota; kingdom Viridiplantae; phylum Streptophyta; class Pinopsida; order Cupressales; family Cupressaceae; genus Cryptomeria; species Cryptomeria japonica. Next base: position 442,950,524 of record NC_081411.1, on the reverse strand, counting down.
GACTATGTTCTTGTTTTTATTCCAAAATCTTGGCTTTTCTTTTCCTTTAAAGTCATCTTTGTTTTCCTTGAATATCTTAATGACTCCTTGTTCAATTAGGACCTTCTCTGTTGCTAAGCCTTTTTCAATGACGTCCTTGAAGGTGGACAAACAAGCTTTCCTTAAGTCATAACCAATCTCTTTGTTAACATTTTGGGTGAACATTTCTACCATTTGTTTTTGTGGAATTTCACAAGAGCATCTGCTGGCTAGATTCCTCCATCTTTGTAAAAATGATGCAAAAGACTCTCCCTATTTTTGCTTGGTGTTGCACAAAGTAGTGATTGATATGTCTGTCTCTATATTGTAGGAGAAATTTTGAATAAAGGCCTCTACTAAGTCACCCCATGACTTAATTCCAGGTGGAAGTTGGGAGAACCATTCCATAGCTTGATTGCCTAGGCTCTGTGGGAACAATCTCATCAAATATGTCTCGTTTGCTGCTATCTCAATGCAAGCTATGAAAAGCTGCCTTATGTGTGCCTTAGGATCCCCTTTTCCTCTATACTTATCAAACTTAGGCGTCACAAAGTGTGTAGGAAAAGGAGGCATTGGAATGCTCTTGTCAAATGGATAAGGACATATGTTTCTCATTGTGTATGTTGGCTTCGGTGTATTTATGTCCTCCATTTTCTTTTGTAAGTCCCTGATTTGTTGCTCCAAATTGTTCTTAGTTGGAGATCGACTTCTTGGACCATACCCTATGCTTGAGGCACCAATTGGAGGAGGAGCATGTTGCATATATGGATGATATTGATCATACACATGTTCATATGGAGGAGGTCTGTAATGATGCTGCGTATATGGACCACTTGGTATAGATTCATGTTGAGGAACGAAATATCTGCTTTGTCCATGTATACCATACTCTACAGGCATGTCATGTTCTAATGTGTTGCCCCCAAATTTGACACGGGGTTTCCTTGTGTCCAAATTTTGAGCATGCCTTTGAATATCCAATTGCTTTGGTGGTTAATCCTTAGCATGGGTATGTGATTAAGCATATCTTTCTGCATAAGACTTCCATAATGGTCTGCGAATGTGAGTATCATATGTTTGACCATGTGTGTATGGGACCTCTGGTTTTTGAAACAAAGATGATGGTGATTCAAGCACAAGATGTGGTCTTCTATTGCCTCCACTATTAGGCCTCCTTTGATCCATGTTGGAGTGAGGTTGTTGCAAAGGTCGATTTTCCATTATTTGAGACATGTCAAAATCATGAGGTATCTTGGCTCTACATTGTGCCATCATTTGTAAGAAGTATTGTCTATCCCTCCTCATTATTTCCTCAACCAATCGATTGAAACAGGGATCCATAATGGATTCTTCCACATCTGCTGAATGTACTGAAAAGTTGTCCATATCATCATTGTGTGTATCATTGTTATTTGTAGTGTCCATGTTCTCAACATTTGGAATGTTTCTATAGGCATCCATGTCAGGTAATGTAGTATGATCAGAATTGAAAAAGATATCATTGTCATACTCATAAGAACTCATGTTTGCGGACTCTTGAGCCTTTTTAGTTTCTCTCCTAGATTTTTGAAGACGGGTTTCAACCATGAACTAGGTATTGACCCAGATGTGTGAGACTAGATGAAAATGGAAAAGAGTATGGAAGACCAAGAGTTGGATGGAATGTAAATGAATTTGAGGTGTACTTGCAATATCCAAAGTGTAAGACCAAGTATGTATGTAGTAGAGTAGGTGTGACTTCCAAAGAGAGGATAGTTTCTCTTGATGAGGTAAGTTGACCTTGACTCTAAGTAAGACCAAATGAGACCCAAAGATGATGGACCTTGATGAGGGACCACTTAGCAAAATGTTGTTGTATGTAGTGTGTTGACAAAGTATGATGAGGACAAGCAAGTGACCTTTTGACTCAAGTTTAGACAAATGTGAATGTAATGTAAGGTGTAAAGCAATCATGGACTGTGTGAGACCCAAAGACAGGTTGAATGCTAGATGAAAACCTGGAGAAATAACCTAGGAAGCTCAAGAATTCCGAAACTGATTGCTCTTGTTTGCTGGACTGTAAAATTTTTCCAATTTGTGAAGTTGTTGGTTGTGACCAAATCTGAATGTTTGACTGTTTTTCGTGACAAGAGGACACAATGTTGATGAGGACTCAATGTTTGCAAGTGTTTAGACTCAAAATGACTCCAAGAAAAGTGTGTTGTTTGATGTAAAAATGTTTTGCATACACTTGAAAACACAAAAGACACAATGTTTTGTTGTTTGGTCTTGAATGTTTTGAATGTTTAAAATAAGTCAAGCACAATTCTTATCACTGGCCAAGACAATAGTTGTTGATCCCACATGAGGTTTTACCCCCGAGGCTACGCTATTCAGAGCGGATACTTAGATGCTTGACCTCACTGGCTCCACCCTCGACACTCACTTCTTGGGTCAGCCAAGCATCAGTCCCCACGAAAACTCCCCGTGGTGAACTTTGTATCTCTACTAAGAACCGTATGTGTGTGGACCACTACCAGAGGTCCGACCTCCTGCCCCAACAACTAGAAGGATTTTGGCTTCTGAAACAAAAAGGTGCTAGTAAGGGCATCCGCTCGTGTGGCCATACATGCGGCACTTTCAGCTCTGTAAATATAGAAGGCTCCCAGTCGGTAGGGGTTACGCCCTACAACTGATCAAATAAATTTGATCAAACGGGTTTATGGGGAGACATAGTGTCAGTATGAACTAATCAACACACGTTATCCATAGTTTTCACCATGAATACAGTTGTTTATAGTGGTTCGGAAGAGGTGGGTTTTCCTTGCTACCACTTGGGTCGTTCTCTTCTCACTAGTAGTCCTAATGACCACACGGGAAGACAGGCCCTCTAAAGATTAAACAAAAAGAGCCTATTGCCCAAGACACAAAGGACACTGGTTCAATTTTAGTGCACCAATTGAAGTGTTTGCTAATCTATGAAAACAAGGCACACAATAAAAATCCAAAAACCCTTGCCAAGGACTTGCAACAAAGATTTATTAGTAGTTTGGATTGTTTGAAATAATCACCCCTTCCTGCAAGCACACAAGTTAGGTAAATTTTAGATTCAAAAGACTTTGTGAAATAGGGGCCTTCAACAATGCATTTTGTTGACCACTTCAAAGATCTGATTCATTATTAAAAAAATACCACCTGTAAAATTTTAAGAGATTTCCAGAAATGTAAGAAAATCCAAAAAATTTGCTAATTTGCTCCGAAAATTAATTTTTTATGAAAAATCATAAAAAATTCATATAAAATGCAAAATAGAACTAAAAAATCTGAAATTTTTACTGGAGATTCCTGATGGTCTTCCAAACCTGTATAAAAAATTTCTGCAACAAATCCAAGCAGTTTATGAAATATGAGTAAAATAATGCAAAACCCTAATTTTCAAAGATCCAATTTTTGAGGAATGATTTTGCATCAAATTTAAAATAAAAAATAACAGATCCTATGTATAATTTTTATATATTTCCAAAAACGTAAGAAAATCCAAAAAATTCGCTAATTTTCTCTCAAAATTAATTTTTTATGAAAAATCATAAAAACTTCATATAAATTTAACAAGTAATCGAAAAAATCTGAAATTTTTACTGAATTCTTTTGATACTTTTCTTGACTTGCACAAAAAATTTGATACCAAAATTCGAAGCCATTTGTGAGATATGATCAAAATAAGAAAAAACCCTAATTTTTAAAGATCCAATTTTTAGGGAAATATTTTGCATCAAAATTAAAATCACAAAAAACATATCTTGTGTATAATTCTGATTGATTTCCAAAAATGTAAGAAAATCTGAAAAATTCTCTCATTTGCTCTCAAAATTAATTTTTTATGAAAAATCATAAAAACTTCATAGAAAATGAAAATGTGCTCCAAAAATTCTGAATTTTGGATTGAGAGCTCCTGATACTTTCTTCAACCTACAAAACAAATTTGGTGCAAAATTTCCAAGCTGTTTGTGAGATATGATCAAATCTCTCCAAGATCTTGATTTTGTGTCCAAAACCCTAGATGCACAAGGTTATTCTCCAAATTGTTTTACAAAACAACAATATAGGGTTAGAAAAATCTGAAAAAAAACATAGATCTAACAAAAATACATGTCCCACGGGGCATGCCAAAATGTATATGGTGAAAATGGATAACAATAATAACGATATTGAAAGGCTAAATGAATTCAACCACAAAACCCTAGCCTAACAACAACAAAGATCCACCATAACATATGAAGATTACCTAAGACAATGCAAATCAAATGAAATCACAAAGATTATACCATCACATGTCCAATAGGGTTTGGATCTCCATTCTTCCTATCTCCATTGATCTTGCTTGATATATTTGCTCTCAGATTTTATGTGCACAAGAGCTCAACAAAGAACGGAATGTGGTTGCAAGTAGGATCACCTATGTTCAAAAGCATAGTATAGTCAAGTAGTCAACAGGGGGTTTGATAATGAAGGAAGCATCTCCTTATATAGAAGACACTATATGAAATGGAGGGATAAGATTGAGAGGTGTAAAAGGAGGTCGGCTATGATTAGAGGGTAGGTAAAAGAAATAATAAAATAATGAAAGGGTAGGTAGTGTATGAATTAAGAGATGAATGACATGTGTCATAGGTAGAAAAGGTTAATGAATTAATTAAATAAATAAAGATTTATTTAATTAATAGAGGAAGTGGGATCAATTAAATAAATAAGATATTTATTTAATTTAGGAAAAGGATAATTTAAATAAATAAATGTATTTATTTAAATGAGAAATAAGGTTAGAAGAGGATAAATGAATTAATTAAATAAATAAAGATTTATTTAATTAATAGAAGAATTAAGCTTAGATAATTAAACTGGACAATTTTGGGTGTCTACACTACCTTAACTAGTGTCACCCTAACAGGTGTTCATATATTGAGAATAATTTATTCATGGTTTTTACCTTAATACGGTTTTCCATGTCAAATTTGGTGGTTCATTGTGTATGATGTGTTCTATTTTTTATGTACTTTCATGCTCATATCTTTTTGTTGATTAAGTGATAAAGTTATATTACTATGGATCTGATTTAAGGAAAAGATTTTGTAGTTGTGTGGACAATTGATTCACCTCCCCCCGCCCCACCCAGTTGTATTGTACATAAGAACATTCAACAATTGGTTTCAAAGCTTTGATTCCTTGGAGAAGAGCTTAACCGCTTGAGGAGATCTTGATGGTGCACAAATTGACAGTCCCTATGTTCAATGGATCCGATTATGCTTTCTAGAAAGTGAAGATGCAAGGTTACCTGATTTCTCTTGATTACGAAGTTTGGAAGTCTATTACATAAAATTACATCAAACCGGCAATTGGGTTGAACACTCCAGATGAGATCAAGGAATTTAAAGATAATGAAAAGGCAAGGTTTGCTATTTTTAGTGCTCTTTCTAAGACCGAATTAACAAAAGTTGTATCTTTGAAATTTTATCATAATGTTTGGAATAAATTGTATAATACTTATGAAGGAGATCAGTCAAAGAAGCTAAGTTGTATAATGCTAAGACTAAGTATGAATTCTTGTGGATGGAAGAAGAAGATAATATAACTAGCTAACTGTAGAAGATAGATGGTGTTGTAAATGAGATCGGAGGTCTTCGTGATAACTTGCCAAAAGATGAAGTTGTGTAAAAGGTACTTAGAGCTCTTAGTAAACCCTATAGCTCTAAGGTTTCAACAATAGAAGAATCACATAATCAAAATAATTATACTATAGAATATCTATAAGGCTCATTACTTGATTTTTAGATTGGAGAATTTTGTACTACCAATGCAAGAACATAAATTGCATTTAAGGCTACTAAATTAGCAAAAGATGAGGAATCTGATGAATAAAACTTTGATGAGATTGACACGAACTTTGTGAGAAGAATAAAGAAAAGAACCAGAAAGTACAAAGGTAAGTTGCCCTTTAAAGTTTTTAGCTATGGAAAGATAGGTCAAATGTATACTTCTAGATGTCCTAACGAAATTGCAAATCAAAAGAATAAGGAAAGAAAAAGAAAGTTCAATAGGAAGGCTTATTATGTTAAAGAAGATGCTAGTATTTCTAAAGATGAATCTGATTAAGAAGAAGACAGTGAATGTTTTGTTCTTGGCGGTAAAGGAAGAATCTTGTTCTGCTAACCTTGGCAAAATTGTGAAGGAAAAGTCTCTGGAAGATGCTATTAAAATTGAAGGTACTATTGTATTTGTTTTTCATGCTAGAAGAGATAAAGATGAATGGATTATTGATAGTGGATGTTCAAATCATATGACTGATGACAAGAGTAAGTTTATAGAGCTTGAAAAATATGATGGAGGTGTTGTTAGATTTGGAGATGATCAGACCGCTAGGATAGTTGGAATTGGTTCTATCAGTTTTGATGGAAAACATAATACTAACAATTTTTTCTTTGTAAGGGCTTAAATCATAACCTTTTGAGTGTTGATCAAATGTGTGGAAACAAATATAATCTTATTTTTTCAAAATGATGGGTGTGAGATCAAAAAAAGGTTTGGAACTGCCTCTTGATGTTCATTTGATTCCACTATTCTGGCTCCTCCCACTCTCATGGATTCAACTCATGTCGCCTCTGACTTGCAGCCCTGCTCTACACCTACTGGTTCTACTCCCGATGCCTCTCCTCTACAGCATCTTGTTATTGTTTTGCAGCAACCCCCTGCTTCTCTATTGCAGCCAACTGTTGTCCTACAGTAGCACTCGATTGACTCTACTAATGGTTTTCAAGCAGGATCCTTACCGCTTGATCATCCTCTTGATGGTCCCAATGATAGTATTGCCTAGACTGTAGTTTGTCACAAGCGGAAGAGGAAGTCCTCCCCTCCCCCCCAAATCCCTCCTTGTCAAGGTTTGGGTGTTCATTCCCCCCCTTGAGTTGGGGTTGGGTTGTTGAAAGTTAGGTAGGTTTTTTCTTTGGGGCTTGCTCCCATTTGTTGTTGTTTCTTACTACTTGCGAGCTTTTTTTTATATAGTCTCTGACTATGTTAAAGGGTTGGTGCCCTGGTCAACGCTTCTTTTTAATCAAAAATAGGAAAGAGGATAGATGAAAATGTTTATCATTTGAGGACAGCTAGTGGATATTGCCAGATGACGTAGATTAATGAGAATTGGTTGTGGCACCAAATGATGTGTCACATTAATTTTGATAATTTGGTGACGATTAGTTCAATCAAGTTGTAAGAGATTTGCCAAAGATTACAAAGCCTACTAATGCTATCTGTGTGTGTGAAAAGTGGACCAAGAATCTATATCTGCAAGACAACACTTCAATCAAGTCATTACATGCATGGTTAGACAGATGTAAATATGAATATGAAAACCATAGCAAATCGACCCATTGCCTTCTAAAAGATGTGAGTATAAGATTGCTCTCAGATTATCAGCAATACCAGTGACTAGGCAACATCAAGACGAAGGATTTAATCTATATGAGCATGATGAATGCTAGATGTATGCAATATTAATCTAACAATATTTTTGCAATATTAAACTAAATGATTTAATCAATATGAAACAATTAATATGCAATATCTCAATGAAATCCTAGAGCAAAAACAGTCTAATAACAATATCTTCTCCAGCCTTTCTTTGAATGAGAGATGAGCCTAAATTTATAGAAAATTCAGAAAGAAACCAACGGCTAAGATCAACTGATGATGAGCGGTCAAGATTTTCCAAGAGGAAGCACAATCCAGGTGAATTGATGTGATTGGATGCTTTTCTCAGTTTTAAAGGAAATTGAACTAAAATTAAGATTAAAATCGGGAAAAAACTGATTTATTCTCTATTTCATTCAATTTTAATATTTAATTGTTTTAATTGTTTTCTTTGAGATTATCTATCAATTTTTAATTTGTTTTTTCAAGATTATCTCCAATTGGTTTCTTTTCTCAAATTTTAATTTTTTTTTGTCAGTTAATTCCTTTTTTGATTTATTTCCATTTTTGAAGATTTGTGCTCATAATTGATTTATTTAATTGAATTAATTCCTCTTTTTTGATTTGTTTCCTTTTTTGAAGATTTATGGCAATTTGATTTATTTAATTAAATATGCTAGGATATTTAATTAAAATAAATAAGATAATTGTTTAAAGTGATTTACATGGAATGATTTAATTAATTAAATAAATATTTAATTAATCTTGGGTGATTGATTTTGCCATGTGACATTTGATGATTAAAGAATTAATTGTGTGCTCAAGATTGATTTAATTGTCTTTGGTTAGGACCTTGGTGATGTTGTCGAGATTAGGGGCTCATGGTTTAGATGACCATTTTTAGGGTATTACATTTGCCCCTCTTTGAATTAATGTGCGAGCAGCGCGTTGGTTCAAAGAAAATTTGATGTCTAGGAGATGCCAGTTCTGAACTTGATTGATCACGAACTAGATGAAAGCAAGGTGTTTAGCTTGATTCGAAGTGATGAAGCTGAATGAAGTCTGATTAAAGCGATACCGTTCCTGAACTTGATTGAACTAGGAACGATAGAAAACAAAAGATACGGAACTTGAACTTGATTGATCAAGAAGCGGATCTTACTGATCTAGAACTTGATTGAACTTAGATACAGTGAGTGATGATAAAAATTGATCTTGAACTTGATTGATCAAGATACGATGAGTAAAGATAAATTGTCCAGCTTGATCCAAAGCAACGAATACTGAACACCTGCTTAGATTGAGTGTGATCAAAGAAACTCTTTAAACCCTTGATTGAGTTTAAACGAATAATCAGCTTGATGAAAAGTGATGAAACTGATTAATGTTAAGAGATTAATTCAGATAAAAGACAAATATCAGCTTGATATGAAGCGATGAAACTGATATGCCCCTAGAGATTGATTCGATTCAGATGATTGAGAAATCTCAACTTGATATAAAGCGATGAAGTTGAGATGCCCCTAGCGATGAGGTCTTATTTGATTGATTTTCTTTAGTTTAAAAAGATGTTTTGCTCGACTTTCTACGAAGATTTGAAAATTTTCTCAACATTGAAGAATGTGAGGTCATAAGGTTACGAGTATGCCCCCTCAAGAGTGAAATCAAAAGATAGTGAGGGTACATTATGATAGGCAAGCTTGAGCGATGATAATGATTTTGAGCACAAATGGATTCAGAGGATTTTTTGAAAATTTAGCAAGAAATTGAGCGCAAAGTTGATTTGTAGAAATTAAATTGAGATTCAGCGTTGATTAACGAGAAATTGAGCGCAATTAGAAGAGAGAATGAGCTTTTGATGAAAAGTGCTAAGTGGTCCAAATTTTCTGAAATTTCGATGAGAGAGTTGACATCAGATTTCGATTTCGATCCCGAAAATGGACTCAAGACAACCGATTTACAAGCTCTTGATTTGATTTCATCGTACTTGTGTTGATTGATTATGAGATGTTCTATATGCTTTATTCTATATGTATGCATATATTTTCAGTATAGATGAATGAATACAAATGGAATATCGATGTCTATTTTTGTTTCTTTTCATATGCAAATAAATGAATGTGAATGAGTAATGAGTAAAGCAAATGTTTATTTTTCTATGCAATAAGATGAATGCAAATAAGTAAATAATGAAATGTATGAATCTATATAAGATGCTTATGTTTGTAGCTAACATCTCAAAACACAAGTACTCGATCGGAGAAATGATGAAAAGAGACCACTTAGCTAAGAAATGATGAAGCTTCTAGCTCTCATTCAAAAAATAAAGAGATCATTGTTACCATACCGAAATCACTCTAAATTCACAAAATGCAGGATGAAATGCAAAATGATATGCAAAATGCAACCTAAACCTAGTCACTGGATTTTGAAAAGCTTAATTTTCATCATTGAGCATTTTACAATTATAGCAGGTAGAGTAGAGTTCTTTTATTTTCATGTGCAATATTAATGATCTTGTCCGCAATGACCTTTTTTCGTTCATATCCTTGGATAGATTTCGCAAGGACTCGGATTGCATGATAAAGAAATTTCCTCAAAATGAACAAAGAAATGATATGGACCTCCCTATAGCATTCAAATAAGCGGAGTCGAGGTATGTGAGGCGATTCCACCTTGATGTGAAGGCTCTTATCACAGACACCCACCTAATTTAGATATTTCCAGATCATTGGGATCATTCCTACAAGCAGAAAACAAGAAAATATTATGCCCCCAATCCTTGCTCCTCTTAGTCACAATAGACTTCCTCGAGTTACTCAGAGGGATAATAATCGAAAACCAATATAAAAGACAACACACAAAGAAAATTTTCATGCATATCTCAAACAACTTAGTGATTGTTTTCCGTTATGTTGTTTTGCTTGTTAACTCAGTGATAAAACTCTTCAGTAGTCAGGAGACAGGTAACTGACTCGGAGTGGACGATCAGGTTTCACTGACGTAAGGTTGACTTGGTTGATACTTCTTAGGACATGTAATGTGTTCTTGTCGATTACCTAAGACTAGGACAATGATCGGTTTCAAGCCATGAGGGTTCCAGCGAACTAGGATGTCACAAAAGTGACTAAAATATGTACAAGCGAAAGAAAAGATGCGTGAAAGTGGGAATGCCAACGTTGCATTGATAGATGGAGCGCTTGAGTACAAGAGGCGCCTGTTTACCAGGTTTTCACCTACTTGGCAGAAATTCATATATTTTTTCTTTTTACCAAGGTGTCTGTTTACCAGGTTTTCACCAGGGCATTTTCTCTCTTTTTTCCTTTTTTTTTTTTCTTCTGTTTTTCTTTTTTTCTTTGAAGGACTTTTTCTGATTTTTATGATTTCTTCAGGACTTTTTCTGATTTTTAGGATTTTTTCAGGACTTTTTCGGATTTTTAGGATTTTTTCAGAACTTTTTCTGATTTTTAGGATTTCTTCAGGATATTTTATGATTTTTCAATGTTTGCCCCTAGTGTATAGCAAGGCAAAAGGGGTTTTGAGTACATGAATGGATAAGTGAATGATGGCGGATGCTTTCAAGGACTATCTCACAACGTTAATCCAAGCATAGGGACCTGATATAGCAATGTAAACCAAGGATTTTAACAATGTAAAGCGAGGATTTTGGCGATGCAAAGCAAGAATATAGCACAGCGAAGCAAGGATATAGCATAATGAAGCCATATGGTCCACAGATGTGGCCATGTCAAGAGGTTTGTGGAAAACATGTTTTTGCATTTTATCCATAGTGTTGATCAAGATCAAGGGATAGGGGACAAATAGGATAATCAAGCTCAAAGGTGGTAATGAAGGATGTAAGTGAGCAATGGAGAGGAGCTAATGGGTCTAGATCAAGTGTAATAGATAGGACACATGAAGCCTGCAAAGATCCTTAATCTTGTCAAGATCAAAGGTGGAAAAGGGATATGAATGTAGATAGAGCGAATGAGGGATAATGGAGGATGGAGGATAATGGAGAAAGAAGGATAATAGATGGATGGAACTTGGATGGAACTTGCCCCCAGTGTAAAGTGCAAAAGGATAATGGATTACGCATGGCGCCTGTTTACCAAGTTTTCATCATGGTACTTGCCCAAGGCGCCACAAGAAGTGGTTTTCACACAAGGACAAATCTATTTCTCTTTACTTCTTCTTTTTTTTTCACTTTTTTTCATCATTTTTTTTTTCTTTTTGAAAGATATTGGAGGCATGACAAGGGATGGAAGAAGGACCCCAGTGTCTCTCTTCTTTGGATGGTACCCTTAGAATATGAGTTTCAATAGACCATGGCTATGAAGGTATGCTCAAAGATGTTGGCAGGATAATGAAATGAAACTAGGGAAAAGATTTATGCAAAGGATTGGATAAGAGGGATGGAAGGGTGAAAAAGAGGTGTTGGATAATGGATGGGATGTTGGAAGAATTGTGTATGGATAGATGGAAATGCTAGAAAGATCAACATTGGCACACATCTTGAGGGATGGTGGACATATGGAGGAGAAGTGAATTTCATATTTTGAGATTTGGATGGAGGAAAGGTTACAGATTTTGGGGCATAAGAACCCAAAATGGATGAAGGAGGTGATGGAGGAATAGACTCGGAAAGTTTGGATGGAGGAACAACAATTTTGGATGCCAATTTTGATTTTTCTTTAGACTATTGTGCTTCAAGCAGCCACTTAGGGATCCACATGGTTTTTGATTTTTCATGTTTTTGTAGTTCCTTAGAGCGCATTTCTTGTACAAGTGCCTTAGGAACCCATATAACTTTTGAATTTTCTTCTTTCTTTGTGGGCTTTTGTGGCATTTTGTATCTTTCTTTTTCTTTTTGGATCATTATTTTCTTTGTTTTGACATGTCGATTAGATGGGACATGTTGATCCTTGAATACATGTGGATTGCTTGATTTATGACTTTTATGCTTGGCATCCAAATTGCTTGGAGGGAGATGCGTGGATAGATAGGAATGATATGGAGGTCTTTTAGATGGATGGAAGGTACTCAAAGACGTGTGCCTTTGTTGATCCCACATAAGGGATGGAGGGATATAGGGACCTAGAATGGATGGAAGAGATGATGGGGAAGGCATGTATTTGGATTTAACTGGAGAAATGTAGGATTTATGAGGGATACCAATATCTTGAGAGTGAGAAATATAGCCATTATAATCAAGATTTTCTTTTATAGCACGGGGTTCTAATATAACCTTTTCATGAATGTCTAACCCTTTTCTTTGATAATGGATGCTTTGAAAGATCTTTTTAACAAAGGGTTTCTTCTTACTTTTGATGCTAGAGGCAAGTCCATTTTGAGGTGGAGGTGGCTTGCAAGGTATGATAGGATCATGAAGTGAACATGTAGGATTACGACAAGGAGATGAAGGGATACTTTGATCTTGACATGGAAGAGGACCATTGGATAAGGTGTTTGACTCTTCATTTTGAATAGGATCATTTGAAAAGGTGGAAGAGGAATCATGATCTTGCTCAGGAAGGATGCTTTGCTCTTGAGATGGAAGGGGATCTTCTTGGAAGAAATGGAAAGGTATAATGGGATCATCATGTGATTCTAGTGAAATAGGATCTGTTTCAATCATTAGATGGGATTGAGGAGTTTTGGTGTCTTGATCTTGATTTATGATACGACTTATTCTTTCATTTTTCAGATTATCCTCTTGACATGGAGTCACTTCTAAGGAAGGGGTAGGATTTTTCATAGGCGTAGGGGATTCTTGGAAGATCTCCATATTTTGACATGATGGGGAAGCATTTTGGAAATGGCCTTCTGGAGTGGGTACGTTTGGAATTGAAGTATATGATGGCATAGGATCTGGGATTTTTAAATCTTTAGAGGAACTTGTATCAATATTGGCATTAACCTGGATTTCCATAGGAGATAGCCCTTGAAGGTCAACATGAGAAGTTTCATTGTTTGAAGGAGATGGTATGGATTTTTGCTGAGAAGTTTTAGGCGATGAAGGCATCATGGAAGGGATGGAGGCCACATGTGGAGCCTTGCTAGACATAGGTTCATGATTTTGATTATGCTTAGAAGAAGTTCCTTCTTTTCCTTTAGGTGAGTCATTAGGATCTTCAATTTCAATGACACCATCATCAAGGAGATCTTGAATCTTATGTTTTAAGTCCATACATATTGAAGTCTTATGTTTGTTATGCCTATGATATACACAATAACTACTCAAGACTGCACATCCCCATGTGGTCTTTTTAGGCAATATGATAAGATTGTTCTTAATAAGCTCTTCCAAAGCTGACTCGATAGATTGCCCCAAAGGTGTAAATTGTCTATCTAGGGATTTGTCTTGGTGAAGGTGTCTCATGAGCTTGTTTGAGATTTGGCTTTTGATTGTCAATTATTTGTTGGTATTTGCTTGTCAAATCACATAATCGTTTTAGCACTTCTTGAAGTTTCTCACACTTGATATCATACATTTGTTTTTCAAATGGAGTCATCGATTTATTTTGTTGGATTTCCATGTCATATATTTTTTCCTTTATTTCTTGAAGCATTTGAGCATAGGCAGCCATGGGAGTCGGAGCTAAGGTATCCATGAGATTCTTACTTTTGTCAAAAAAATTAGAAGAGCTTTTGGTTTGAACAGGCATTTTTAACCGACGAGACCGAGAGCAAGATTTGTTGCAGAAGTCAAGATCAAATTGTAGCTAGTGGTTTCGTTTAACGTGGTGATTGAGGGAAGTAACTTAAGATTTGGTCTGGTTTCAGGAATGATCTATCCTGTGTAAGACGTTATCTAAGTTAACTTAGGTTTGATGAGATGTTTGTTTGAACTAGCTTAAGAGATGATCGACAAAATCGTGCAACGCAACGGCAGAGGTACACTATCAAGGTTGTTTATGCTCAGGAGGATGATAACCAGTTTTAGGCTCGTTGTAGACTATTTTAGACAATTTTGACTATTTTGAATGACAAGATCAGGAATTCGTACGATAGAGGATTAGACAGAGACGAGATTCTGACAGACAGAGTTTCAATGACTGAGGACTACCAGTTTTTGATAAGGATTGATGTTTCGATGATTGACAAAGACCAGTTTGGACACGGATAGAGTTTATCACTGAATTATTTGATATTGTTTCATTTGTTTTCTCTAGTTTTAGTATTTCAGTTTTAGTTTTAGGGATGAAAACATAGAAAACACGCAAGATATATAATAATTCAATCACAGCACGCTAACCCTATGGAAGTTGGCTTAGAGAAGAAAACCTTTGTTTGTTGACTTAGGTACAAACCCAATAGCTAATCAGAATACGGCCGTTGAGTCTCATGAAATGGATTCTCAATGTTGTATTAGCCGACTCCAAACGCTAATGGGGGCACGATATGGCAAGTGTCTTGGGAGAGTTACTATCTCTCTTGCACAAAGATTATCAACCTTTTAGAGGTGAATCGGGTAGCTTCTATCTTATAGTTCTTAGTCAAGAATTTCGTTTGAAATTACCCCTTGAAGTCATGCAAGCAAGATTGAGGTCTATAGCCCAACAAGGTACCGAAACAAGATGTAGTCACGTAAACGTGATTGAGACCGTGAGGCCCTACAAAATGTTTGACATGAGAGATCTCAAAGAGAAAACTCAAATAATCCCATCCTCTAAGACTTTAATCACCAGAGGCCTATTTATTATAGTGAGTTGGAATGCTCAGGTCCATCTGTACTCACTTGGGTCGTTCTCACAGGGTGTTTACTTTTTCCCACTGTGGCAGGCCCGCTAAAAGTACACAAATCTCAAAACTTAGAAAAAAGCTTAAAGGGTCTAGATTTCTGATTGTCTATAAAAGACAAGAGCATACTCTCCTACCTCTTAGATTTTTCTGAAAACATGAAAGATAGATTTTTTCTTTAACCAGATAGCAATTTAAGTGCCTAAGAAAATACTAAATGAATACACAATGTTTAGTCGATTCTCCTTAGGCAACCTGCAAAACCAATATGTCAGCAGTCATTTTCTTCTTGATTCTTTGGCAAGCGTATGTTTGATTGATAGATTCTTTGACAAGCGTACTGAAAACATTAAAATCCCAAAATTAGTTTCCAAAATAACATAAAAAATAATTATCAAAAGAAAATTCTAGCATGCAAACTATAACTTAAACTAATTTAACAAGAATTTCCATTTTTTATGACTATCCTAGTTATGACAATTTTGATAGTACTTCACTCTGTCATTTATAAATTTTTAACCAAAGATAATTTGGAAAATCTCTTTGGTGTAAATGTGTAAAACTTGGTTTTAAAAAACATATTAAAATTGGGGTTAAATCCAACGGTTCAATAAAATGTTATACTCTCTGAACCGAGACCATTTTTGACTGTCACAGAAAAATGAGTAAAATGATAGTCCTTCACTCTGTAAATCATAACGTTCAAATCCAAAATCTTTAGGATAATCCCTTTGGTAAACCTATAGAAAACTTGCGTTTAAACAACATATCCAAAATTGGTTGAGATCCAACGGTTCAATAAAAAGTTATGCTCTCCAAACCGAGACCATTTTTTACTGTCATAGAAGAATGAGTAAAATGACAGTCTTGCATTCTGTCAATCATAACTTTCAAACCCAAACCTTTAGGACAATTCCTTCAGTGAACCTGTAGAAAACTTGATTTTAAACAACATATCAAAAATTGGTTGAGATTCAATGGTTCAATAAACAGTTATGCTTTCCAAACCGAGACCATTTTTGACTGTCATAGAAGAACAATAAAAAAGAAAGATTTTTGTTTACAAATTTAACACATGTTTATTAGTTATAAAAACCAAACATTAAATTTGTTCAAGAAACATTAGAAATCTTGTAGTTGTGGGTTTGAACCCCACGGTAGGCGCCAGAAATTTGTGTGTGAAAAGTGGACCAAGAATCTGTATCTGCAAGACACAACACTTCAATCAAGTCATTACATGCATGGTTAGACAAATGTAAATATGAATATGAAAACCATAGAAAATCGACCCATTGCCTTCTAAAAGATGCGAGTATAAGATTGCTCTCAGACTATCAACAATATCAGTTACTAGACAACATCAAGATGAAGGATTTAATCTATATGAGCATGATGAATGCTAGATGTATGCAATATTAATCTAACAATATTTTTGCAATATTAAACTAAATGATTTAATCAATATGAAACAATTAATATGCAATATCTCAATGAAATCCTAGAGCAAAAACAGTCTAATAACAATATCTTCTCCAGCCTTTCTTTGAATGAGAGATGAGCCTGAATTTATAGAAAATTCAGAAAGAAACCAACGGCTAAGATCAACTGACGATGAGTGGTCAAGATTTTCCAAGAGGAAGCACAATCCAGGTGAATTGATGTGATTGGATGCTTTTCTCAATTTTAAAGAAAATTGAACTAAAATTAAGATTAAAATCAGGAAAAAACTGATTTATTCTCTATTTCATTCAATTTTAATATTTAAATGTTTTAATTGCTTTCTTTGAGATTATCTATCAATTTTTAATTTGTTTTTTCAAGATTATCTCCAATTGATTTCTTTTCTCAAATTTAAATTCTTTTTTGTCAATTAATTATTTTTTTGATTTATTTCCATTTTTGAAGATTTGTGTTCATAATTGATTTATTTAATTGAATTAATTCCTCTTTTTTGGTTTGTTTCCTTTTTTGAAGATTTATGGCAATTTGATTTATTTAATTAAATATGCTAGGATATTTAATTAAAATAAATAAGATAATTGTTTAAAATGATTTACTTGGAATGATTTAATTAATTAAATAAATATTTAATTAATCTTGGGTGATTGATTTTGCCATGTGACATTTGATGATTAAATAATTAATTGTGTGCTCAAGATTGATTTAATTGCCTTTGGTTAGGACCTTGGTGATGTTGTCGAGATTAGGAGCTCATGGTTTAGATGACCATTTTTAGGGTATTACACTATCTACAAAGAATGTCAAGTTGGAAAACAAACAAGGAGAACTTTTAAGGTTAAGGAACGATCTTCTACTAGACTATTGGAATTGGTGCACATTGATCTTTATGGTCCGACCAGACTCATAGGTCAACAAGGTGACAGGTATTTCATGCTCTTAATTGATAATTACTCTATAATGACTTGGGTTACTTTCTTAAAAGAAAAATTTGAAGCTCTAGAAAAGTTCAAGAAATTCAAGGCTATGGTTAAAAATGAGATGGATAAAAGAATCAAATGTTTGAGGTTTGGCAGAAGTGGAGAGTTTACTTCTGATGAGTTCAATACTTTCTGTGAGAATCATGGGATAAGTAGGCATTTGTCTACTCTTAGGACGCCGCAGCAGAATGGTGTGGTCGAAGGATGAATAGAACAATTCAAGAGGCTTCTAAAACAATGATGAATGATGCAAGTCTACCGGAAATCTATTGGAAGAAGCAATACACATTGTGGTATACACACTTAACAAAGTACCGATTAAAAGAAACTATGGAAAGGCATCTTATGAACTATGGTATGGAAGGACTCTGCCTGTGAAATATTTCAAAGTATTTGGAAGTAAATGTTATATGAGAAGAGATGAAGAGAATTTGGGAAAGTTTGACACAAGAGCTGATGAAGGTATATTCCTTGGCTATTCTACTAAAAGAAAAGATTACAAATGTTATAACAAAAGACTGGGAAGAATTATTGAAAGGACAAATGTGAAAGTTGATGAAGACATTCTGAAGAATATAATTGTAGAGATTGGATATGAATCAAATGAGTCTACTGGTAAACAAGAAGAAGAAAAGGTTGAAGAAGCAGAAGTGCAGAATGATAAGGAAGATGCTTCGGAAATTGCTCCTAAGACTCTGAGGAATGTGCAGAAGAACCATTCACGGAAACAGATTATTAGAGACAAAAACAGAGGTGTTATCATAAGAAGTAAAGATATTGAAGAACTAGTGAACTTATGCTTAATTTCACAAACATAGCCAAAGAGAGTAAAAGAAGGTTGCAGTGATCAGCATTGGATAAGAGCTATGAAAGAATAATTGGAATAAATTGAGAAGAATCGGACTTGGGAACTTATCCCAAGACCAACTAACAAGAATGTGATAGGAACTAAATGGGTATTTTAGAAGAAATTGGATGAAGATGGACATATAGTAAGGAATAAGGCAAGAGTTGTATGTAAAGGCTACTCACAGGTAGAAGGAATATATTTTGAGTAAACTTATGCTCCTATGGAAATAATTGAATCTTTTATAATGTTTTTGGCTTTTGTGGCACATTAAGATTTCAAGGTTTATCAAATGGATGTGAAGTCTGCATTCTTCAATGGAGAACTGAAAGAATTAGTGTATATAGAACAACCGAAAGAATTAAAGCTATCAGACACTCTGGATATGGTCTGCAAATTGAAAAAGGCGATGTATGGATTAAAGCAAACTCCTAGAGCTTGGTATGTAAGGCTTGACAGGTATTTATTGAAGCAAGGATTTCAAAAAGGTACTGCTGACAGTAATCTTTGTTTTAAGGTTGATGAAAATGAAATCTTGATTGTAGTTGTTTATGTGGATAATATAATATTTGGAGGAAATGATGGTATGTGTAAGAAGTTTGTTGATGAGATGCAAGAAGTGTTTGAAATGTCTATGATTGGGGAAATGAATTTCTTTCTTGGCTTGCAAGTTAGTCAGAAGGATGATGGTATCTTTATTTCACAATCAAAATATGTTAAAGAAATGTTGAAGAAGTTTGAAATGGAAAATGCTAAATTGGTATATACTCCTATGGCTACTGGTTGTAAGTTGAGCAAAGATGTTGAATCTTTGAAGACTGATGAGAGAAAATATAGATCAATGATTGGAGGATTATTGTACATGATTGTTACTAGACTGGATATCATGCATGTTGTTTGTCTTGTAGCTAGATTCCAGCACAATCCCAGAGAGACACATGTTGCTGCTATGAAAAGAATTTCCATATACTTAAAAGGAACAAAAGACTATTTACTATGGTATCCTAGAAGATTTGACTTCACTCTTATTTCTTATACCGATGCAAATTGGGTTGGTAGTGTGGATGTCAGGAAAAGTACTAGTGGGGGTGCATTTTTTCTTGGACCTCGGTTGGTTGCTTGGTCAAGTAAGAAACAAGATTTAATATCTTTGTCTACTGCTAAAGCTTAATGTATTGTTGATTCATATTGTTGTACATAGGTATTATGGATGAAACAAACTATGGAGAATATTGGAATATTGTTTAATGAGACAATTTCTATCTTTTGTGACAATACTAGTACAATAAATATTTCTAAGAATCCGGTACTGTATTCAAGGACCGAACACATTTCAATCCGATGTCACTTCTTGAGGGATAAATTTTTGGATAACGAGGTGAAGCTTGATTATGTACTTACAAAAGAACAAATTATTGATATATTTTCTAAACGCTCTCTAAGGATACTTTTGAGTATCTCTGGAAGAGATTGGGGGTTATTGCACCTCCTTTTTTAGAACTAGATGCATATAGAGGTGCATTAGTCCAGTGAACTTCATGAATATTATTATTATATACTAATAATTGGGGCTTCCTCTTAGGGGGAGCTAAGTGTAGTTGTGAGTCTTTTGAGGAGCTGAGCAAAATGAGCTAACGGTTTTTGAGTTTGGCCCTTTGTCCTTGATGGCAAAGGGGGAGAGAATGAGAAGTTTGGAAAAATGGGAGAGTAAACGTGAGTAACAAAATGGGAGTTTTGGAGAGAATTGGAGAGTAAATGACAAAGGGAGAACGTTAGAGTGTAGTCGGCAAAGGGGGAGAATAGTGTATTGGAAAACATTGAAAATTTGGTATGAGAGTTGTTGATATTGTTGATGTCATTGATGTGTTGCCATCAATGACAAAGGGGGAGATTGTTGCAAGTTTGGGTAGAATGAGTTGTCGGTATGTTGTCATTGATGTCAACATGTTTCGGTTGTCATTAGTGACTAGTTGATATAGTTGATGTTGAGATTTTATGTGCAATTGTGTTGAGAGATTTTCTCCGCATTTCTTCTATATTGTACATCTATTCATGCAGTTTGGATATGTTGTTCAACAATGTTTATAGATGTAAGATTTAAGATTTGGTTTTGTAGACACCTAAAATTGTCATGTCTAATTAAATAAATATTTTTTATTTATTTAGTTATCTAAGCCTAATTCTTCTATTAATTAAATAAATCTTTATTTATTTAACTAATTCATTTATCCTCTTCTAGCCTTATTTCTCATTTAAATAAATATATTTATTTATTTAAATTATCCTTTTCATGAATTAAATAAATATCTTATTTAATTAATTGATCCCACTTCCTCTATTAATTAAATAAATCTTTATTTATTTAATTAATTCATTAACCTTTTCTACATATGACACATGTCATTCATCTCTTAATTCCTACACTACCTACCCTCTCATTATTTTCTTTTTTCCTCTACCTACCCTCTCATCATAGCTGACCATTTATCTTTTACACCTCTTAATATTATCCCTCCATTTCTTATAGTGTCTTCTATATAAGGAGATGATTCCTTCATTATCAGCCCTAATCAATCAATCTACACACATCCTATGCATTCTATTGAAGCACCCTAGCATTTGATCTTTCATATGCAATCCTACTTGCAACCACATTTCCGTTCTTTGTTGAGCTCTTGTGTACACATAAAATCTGAGAGCAAATATATCAAGCAAGATCAATGGAGATAGGAAGAATGGAGATCCAAACCTTATTGGACATGTGATGGTATAATCTTTGTGATTTCATTTCATTTGCATTGTCTTAGGTAATCTTCATATGTTATGGTGGATCTTTGTTGTTGTTAGGCTAGGGTTATGTGGTTGAATTCATTTAGTCTTTCAATATTATTGTTGTATCCATTTTCACCATATATATTTTGGCACGCCCGGTGGGACATAGATTTTTGTTAGATTTGTGTTTTTTGCAGGTTTTTCCTAACCATATATTGTTGTTTTGTAAAACAATTTGGAGAATAACCTTGTGCAACTAGGGTTTTGGACACAAAATAAAGATCTTAGAGAGATTTGATCATATCTCACAAACGGCTTGGACATTTTGTACCAAATATTTTTTACAGGTTGAAGACAGTATCAAGAGCTCTCATAGAAAAATTCAAATCTATTGGAGCATATTTTAATTTTTTATGATTTTTTTATGAATTTTCATAAAAAATTTATTTTGAGAGCAAATGAGCGAATTTTTCATATTTTCTTACATTTTTTGAAATCTCTCATAATTATACATAGGACCTGTTCTTTGTGATTTTAATTTTGATGCAAAATATTTCCTAAAAAATCAGAGCTTTAAAAATTAGGGTTTTTTATTGTTTTGATTAGATCTCGCAAACAACTTTGAATTTTGGCATCAAATTTGTTTTTCAGGTCAAAAACATTCTCAGAGATTGGCAGTAAAAAAATTAGATTTTTTGGAGCATATTGGAAATTTATATGAATTTTTTATGTATTTTCTTGAAAAATTAATTTTGAGAGAAAATGAGTGAATTTTTCAGATTTTCTTACATTTTTGGAAAGCTCTCATAATTATGCACAGACTCTGTTTTTTGTTATTTTAAATTTGATGCAAAATCATTCCTCAAATATTAGATCTTTGAAAATTAGGGTTTTGCATTATTTTGCTCATATCTCACAAATTGTTAGGATTTGTTGCATTTTTTATGCAGGTTTGGAAGACCCTCAAGACTGTCCAGTAAAAATTTCCGATTTTTTGGATCAATTTTGCATTTTATATGAATTTTTTATGATTTTTCATAAAAAATTAATTTTTGGAGCAAATTAGCAAATTTTTTGGATTTTCTTACATTTCTGGAAATTTCTTGAAATTTTACAAGTGGTCTTTTTTTTATGATGAATCAGATCTTTGAATTGGTCCAAAAAAATGCATTGTTGAAGGCCCCTATTTCACAAAGTCTTTTGGATCTAAAATTTACCTAACTTGTGTGCTTGCAAGAAGGGGTGATCATTTGGAACAATCCAAACTACTAATAGATCTTTGTTGCAGGACCTTGGCAAAGGTTTTTGATCTTTCATTGTGTGTCTTGTTTTCATAGATTAGCAAACACTTCAATTGGTGCACTAAAAGTGAACCAGTGTCTTTTGTGTCTTGGGCAATGGGCTCTTTTTGTTTAATCTTTAGAGGGTCTGTCTCCCCGTGTGGTCATTAAGACTACTAGTGAGGAGAGAACGACCCAAGTGGTAGCAAGGAAAACCCACCTCTTCTGAACCACTATAAACAATTGTATTCATGGTGAAAACTATGGATAACGTGTGTTGATTAGTTCATACTGACACTATGTCTCCCCATAAACCAGTTTGATCAAATTTATTTGATCAGTTGTAGGGCGTAACCCCTACCGGCTGGGAGCCTTCTGTATTTACAGAGCTCAAAGTGCCGCATGTATGGCCACACGAATGGATGCCCTTACTAGCACCTTTTTATTTTAGAAAGCCAAAATCCTTCTAGTTGTTGGGGCAGGAGGTCGGACCTCTAGAGCGGCCCACACACATACGGTTCTTAGTAGAGATACAAAGTTCCCCACGGAGAGTTTTCGTGGGGATTGATGCTTGGCTTCCCCGAGAAGTGAGTGTCGAGGGTGGACCCAGTGGGGTCAATCATATAAGTATACACTCTGAATAGCGTAGCCTCATGTGGGATCAACAACTATTGTCCTGGCCAACCATAATAATTGTGTTTGTCTTATTTTGAACTATCAAACATTCAAGATCAAACATCAAAACATAGTGTCTTTTGTGTCTTCAAGTGTATGCAAAACATTTTTACATCAAACAACACACTTTTCTTTGAGTCATTGCAAACATTGAGTCTTCATCAACATTGTGTCCTCTTGTAACGGAAATACAGTCAAAATTTCAGATTGGGTCACAACAAAACAACTTCACAAATTGGATAAATTTACAGTCCAACAAACAAGAGCAATCAGTTTCAGAATTCTTGAGCTTCCTAAGTTATTTCTCTAGATTCTCATATAGCATTTAGCCTATTTCTGGGTCTCACAAAGTCCATCATTGTTTTACACCTTACATTACATTCACATTTGTCTAAACTTGAGTCAAAAGGTCACTTGCTTGTCCTCATCATACTTTGTCAACACATTACATACAACAACATTTTGCTAAGCGGTCCCTCATCAAGGTCTATCACCTTTGGGTCTCATTTGGTCTTACTTAGAGTCTAGGTCAACTTACCTCATCAAGAGAAACTATCATCTCTTTGGAAGTCACACCTACTCTACTACATACATACTTGGTCTTACACTTTGGACATTGCAAGTACACCTCATATTCATTTACATTCCATCCAACTCTTGGTCTTTCATACTCTTTCCATTTTCATCTAGTCTCACACATCTTGGTCAAGACCTAGTCCATGGTTGAAAACTGTTACCAAAAATCTAGGAGAGAAGCTAAAGAGGCTCAAGAGTCCACAAACATGAGTGCCTATGAATATGACAATGATATCTTTTTCAATTCTGATCATACTACATTACCTCACGTGGATGCCTATAGAAACATTCCAAATGTTGAGAACATGGACACTATAAAAAACAATGATACACACAATGACAATATGGACAACTTTTCCGTACATTCAGCAGAAGTGGAAGACTCCATTATGGATCCCCGTTTCAATCGATTGGTTGAGGAAATAATGAGGAGAGATAGACAATACTTCTTACAAGTGATGGCACAAAGTGGAGCCAAGATTCCTCGTGATTTTGACATGTCTCAAATAATGGAAAATCAACCTTTGCAACAACCTCAACTCAACATGGATCAAAGGAGGCCTAATAGTGGAGGCAATAGAGGACCACATCTTGTGCCTGAATCACCATCATCATTGTTTGAAAAACCAGAGGTCCCATACACACATGGTCAAGCATTTGATACTCACCTTCGCAGACCATTATGGAAGTCTTATGCAGAAAAATATAGTCAATCACATACCAATACTAAGGATCAACCACCAAAGCAATTGGATATTCAAAGCCATGTTCAAAATTTGGACACAAGGAAACCCGGTGTCAAATTTGGGGGCAACACATTAGAACAAACTCATGACATGCCTGTAGAGTATGGTATACATGGACAAAGTAGATATTCCATTCCTCGCCATGACTCTATACCAAGTGGTTCATATACGCAGCAGCATTATAGACCTCCTCCATATGAACATGTGTATGATCAATATCATCCATATATGCAACATGCTCCTCCTCCACCTGGTGGTTCAGGCATGGGGTATGGTCCAAGAAGTCGATCTCCACCTAAGAACAATTTGGAACAGCAAATCAAGGACTTACAAAAGAAAATGGACATAAATACACCAAAGCCAACTTACACAATGAGAGACATATGTCCCTATCCATTTGATAAAAGCATTCCAATGCCTCCATTTCCTACACACTTTGTGACACCTAAGTTCGATAAATACAGAGGCAAAGGGGATCCTAAGGCACACATAAGATAGTTT
The DNA here is from genome assembly GCF_030272615.1 of Cryptomeria japonica. Classification (NCBI taxonomy): domain Eukaryota; kingdom Viridiplantae; phylum Streptophyta; class Pinopsida; order Cupressales; family Cupressaceae; genus Cryptomeria; species Cryptomeria japonica. Next base: position 442,925,488 of record NC_081411.1, on the reverse strand, counting down.
TTCACAGCTTGCATTGAGGTAACAGCAGAAGCGACATATTTGATGAGATTATTCCCACAAAGCTTAGGTGATCAAGCTATAGAATGGTTCTCCCAACTTCCACCTGGAATTAAGTCTTGGGGTGATCTAGCAGAGGATTTTATCCAACATTTCTCATACAACATAGAGATAGACATATCAGTCACTACCTTGTGCAACACCAAGCAAAAGGATGGAGAATCTTTTTCATCATTTTTACAAAGATGGAGAAATCTAGCCAGCAGATGCTCTTGTGAAATTCCACAAAAACAAATGGTAGAGATGTTCACCCAGAATGTTAACAAGGACATTGGTTATGACTTGAGAAAAGCTTGTTTGTCCACCTTCAAGGACGTCATTGAAAAAGGCAGCAACAGAGAAGGTCCTAATTGAGCAAGGCATCATCAAAATATTCAAAGAAAACAAAGAGGACTATAAAGGAAAAGCCAAGCCAACATTTTGGAATAAAAACAAGAACACAGTCAATGATGGTGTTGTTGATGCCAATACAGTGCGACCCAAAATCATTTTTTTTGGATCAAGTTCTACAAACAATCAAGTGAATACTCAAACAACTTCCAAATCACGAAGGAAGTACACCCCATTGGGAGAACCACTTGAGTCCGTTTTCAAAAAGCTAGTGGAAAACAAGATAATCACAATTCCATATTTTCCTCCATATGAGCCAAAGGTTAAACCAAATTGGTGGAATGATGTTGAATATTGTGAATTTCATAAGAGAAAAGGACATAAAACAAGAAATTGCCATCGACTAAAGAACATCATACAAGTTCTTATTGATAGAGGTGACATTGAAATTGAACGGCACTCATCCAATCAAGAACATGAGATGTTTAAGGAACCATTCCCAAAGCATGACAAAGGAAAAGCTAAAGCCACAGATGACCAAACCAACTATACCAGAGCATCCTGTAACTATGATTCAACTATCAATCACATTTCGATGGACAATTATGTCTCTACCATTATCATCAAGGACAAAACTCCTGACAATTCTACCCAAAGACCCAAGATTGTCCTAAAAGGCATTGGATCTTCTTTTGAACCAACCTCTGAATGTAATGTCACAACTCGTCGAGGTAAATTCACTTTGCAAGGTGCTCCAACTAAAAACACCACTTCCGCATCAACCAAACCTGAGTATGACCTTGTAGAACAATTAGGGAAGACACCCGCACTCATCTCCATCCTTGAGCTCTTACGCATATCCCCCGCACATAAAGCCATTCTTGACAAAATCTTGAGAGACACTTATGTCCCTACTGATCTAAACGTGGACCAGTTTCAAGCCATGGTGGGATACATTTCCATTCCACACTCCCTTACATTCATAGAAGTCGATGACGCCTCCGTAAGTCAGCCACATAATGCATCGTTACACATTGAATCCTTCCTACACAAACATCGAATAAAATGAGTCCTGATAGATGGAGGAGCTGGTCTTAACATATGTACATTGAGCACTATCAAACAATTGGGATATTTGGATAAAGCTATGAATTCTACAAACAAAATTACCTTCAAGGCATATGATGATGAAGAGCATTCATCCAAAGGCACAGTCACCTTGCCCCTCAAAGTTGGGCCCGTTACAAAGGATGTGGTTTTTTAGGTCCTTGTTCTAGATCTCACATACAACATACTCTTGGGATGTCCTTGGATTCATGAGATGAGCGTAGTACCATCTACATATCATCGATGTATCAAGTTTCCACATAATGGAGTTGAAGTGACCGTCAAAGCGGATCCAAATCATTTCATATATTGCAACAATCTGCAACCTCGATCAGAAATAACAATCCCAGTCAATCGAGAAGCTATTCCTTCATCAGCATATGTGGATCTAGAATCCTTGAAACCTTCTACATCAAAGCAAGCAGAGCTCAAAGAAAAATTCAAGATTAAAGATCTAGGATGTGGTGAGTATATCTTTCATGTTGATCAACTCCCACTATCTCCTAAGGTATTCAGCCGACAGGAACAATATATAAATAATTTGCAAGGAATTGGATGTGAACCACCTAGTGTTGTGGCTACCGAGTCTGAATGCAAATCTCCTCTAGTGGTGCAAGCAACTCTTGATATCAATAGTCCTAAGAGTGGATCCAACAAAGAATCTATTGAGTGTATCGCCAACCCTCTTGAGAAATCACATAGCTTTACCATTTCATCCACTCATTCCATTTCCACTTCGCTCCTAGACTTGGATCAACAAGAATTAGAAAATCCCTTACTAATTGGGGATAAAAAATCAAGCTTTGAAAAGAAAAATCTAAAAGTCAAAAATAAAGAGAAGTCCTTTAGTCCAAATCAAAATCAAAAGCTATTGGACTCTGCAAAAATCAAAGTCAAGGATAAAAATCCTATGAAAGAAAAGGAACAAGAGTTGATCTCCCCTAATATCAAAATAACTGGGGGCAAAAGTTCTACAATTTCAAGTAAAAAAGAACACTTGTTGATCCTAAGTCTCCATCATGCTATCCTACTTTCACTTCTTTTCACAGTCATAAGCCTTCATAACTCATCCACTTGTTCCACACATCCATCCCCTTTTGGTGATACATCATGGACCTTTAATGGAGCTTCCTTGAAGGACTTTGTTATCTGGGATGCCCAAACTTCTTCATGTGACACGCATACGGGCTTGTGTAATCCACACACTAGTAATTATATCTCAGTTTCTTCATCAAGGAAGACAGTCACTCGAGAAACACATCATTCAGTCAAAGAACGTTGTAGTTACAATCATAAGGTTAAGCCTTGCACATTTGAGGTGGGTGACTTAGTTCTCAAAGAAAATCCTACAAATCAGCAAGACAGAAAGAAGAAAGGCAAGTTCGAACCAAATTGGCTTGGTCCTTACATCATTACAGCAGCCTATGGATCTGGTGCATATCAGCTCTCAACTACAGAGGGTGAACCTTGGGAGGATCCTATCAAGAGCATGCACCTTCATAGGTTTTACACATAGCTCTTCAGAGTATCCTAATTCAAAAATTACAAAAAAAAATTGAAAAAAAATTTGAATAAAGCAAAAAAAGTAAAGATAAAATATTTCGTCCAACGATGAAAACCACTTCAATGGCGCCCTGGGCAAGTACCATGGTGAAAACCGGGTCACCGACGCCATGCGTAGAGACATTGCTCCTCCCTCCTTCAGAATTCCATTTCATCCTTCACTTTGCACACACTCACAACCTATCCATTCATAATAAACTTACCCATTCCCATCATGGCTTGTTGTTGAGCTACCCAAGATTGGTTTGCCATTCATATTAATCCCTTCTTTTCACCCTTTCCGTCCATAATAAATCAGCTCCTATCTGTGGCTAAGGCAAATCCTACATCTAGTGATGGGTGTGGAATTGAGAGCATCGCTTGTTCTGAGGAGTACAGTTTCTTCCAGTCTTCTTCAGTCTATCCATGCACAATCCACAATAAAGTAGCATTTGCATCACCAGTCCGCAATAAAATTTCATATTCTCCTCAATAAAGTATCAGTTTCATGGATTCAGTCAGTTTCAGATGAGACACAGCAGCAGCAATGGGCTTCAACAAATCAAATCTTTCAACAAACTCAAACAACATTATGGTTCAGTGCTATCTATACTTTTGTGAAAGTAAACATTGTGACCACAATCAAATAAGACTTATACAAGTGACAAGAGACACTAAACTTGAGGGCTACAGAGGATGTTGGTGTCGAGTCTTGGTTTTCTTTTGATTTTATCTTTTGGTGACATGTCTTTTAGCTTTTCTAGGATGTCTTTGACTAGAGATTCTATCTCTAGGATGTCTTTGACTAGAAAGGCGAGGATGGGGTATTGTCACCTATTTTTCTTTTGTTGTCTGTGGATTGTCTCTTAGTAATGCTATGACTTGTCCAAGGATATGAGGACACTATGAGTCTAGTATGAACTGGGGCATTCCTTGTTTGAGACTGTCTTATCTCCATGCAAACAGGTACAATGACTTTCTGGGTCGAACATATGCCTCGATTGTCATAACCTACTTGTCATAATAAAGCTCAATGATGATAACGCACAAGAAGCTCTTTCACTTTCATATCTTCTATCTTCCATCCCCCTTTCTTGATTGACCTCCATCATCCTTCTCATGTCCATGTAGCCTGCTATCACACGACTGAGTATAATGACACGCCAAAAACATTTGCATTTCATGTAGTTTGCACCTGCATTACCACATATCTCATTTCATACATACATATAGATATCACAATTGCATCACATCCTGCACACAAAACATGTTAGCACATCTTACATTTTTATCATGTAAATAGTTATTTGCATTATCATATTCATTTGCATTTCATACATTCACATTTGCATTGGCATAACATATTAAAAACATAAAAGAACAAAAATATTGCATGTCATCATGTACATATTGGCATCCATATCATAACCATCATATAGAAACATACATCATGAAACATCTCATCACATAGGTACACATGCATATAGTTGCCGCAAAGATGAATCATCTCATATATATCTCAAAATCATAAGTGCCATGATACAATGATGTCAAAATCATATGGCTAAAATCACCCGAAGGTGTCTACATCATCATACAAAATGGTACAAAACCGATACATAGGGATCCCTCTAAGGCTATGATGAACTCCCTCCCTAGGAACTAACTCCCCATCGATTGGTATCCTCAGAATCCTGTAAACATCCTCTAAGGTGACTGTCATCTCACCCATCGGCAAATGGAAACTACAAGTCTCTGAGTACCATCTCTCAGCCAACGCAGTCAACAATCCCATGTTCACCTGAAACTCAGGCACATACAGAATATGGGGCAGGCCCATAGCCTGAACCACTGCTCTCTCCTCAACTATCAGCTCTTCTCGCAAGCTATGTGTCGACCGAAATCTCTCCCGTGACTCCAGCATAGGTAGGTCCTCTTGCAGTCAAGCAAATCAACTGTGTCAATCATAGTGGCATTCCTTGTTCATTACAAAATGTTGCTTTTTATCTATCATATGGTACTCTATCCTAGTGGAACTCCCTGTTCATCATAAAGTGTTTCTTTTTATCCTAGTGGTACTCCCTGTTCATCACAAAGTACTACGTTTTTGCACTCCTTGTTCATCACAAAGTGCTGCTCTTTTTAGTACTCCATGTTCATCACAAAGTACTATGTTTTGGCATTCCCTATTCATCACAAAGTGCCTTGACCTATCTTATCCTAGGGCCTCTGCTTGAGTGTATCCTTTTGAGTAGTTTCCTAATTGTCAATGTATGTTCTATCACATAATTGTCAATCCTAGCCCTATCTGCTATCGTAGTCTTCCTTAGAGGACCTTCTTGAGTGTATCCTCTCAGCAGCTTATCCAATCGACAACGTATGTTCATCATAGAACTATTGATTTGGCCTAGAAGACATAAACGCGCTTTCAGACTGCACATACGCGCCTAGCTTACCCAGACGCACCTGGCACCAGCACAGACACACCTTAGCATTTTTTTACCCCCACTTGACATATCTAAAATGCATTTATTGCACTACCTAACATGCATTTATGACAACATTTTATGCGACAAAGTACAAGGAGGTTTTGTGGTACTCACCATCTCTCCTGCATCTGCTGGCCTCTGAAATCGATGAACGCGATCAAATCTATGCACCAATGCCATCGCTATTGACTGTTGCTGCTCAATTCTCTCTCTGCACTCTGATCTCTTGGATGTGTGGATGACAATGAGGATGTGTTCCCTCGTGGTCTATCTTATAGACTACCCTAGCCCTAGCCCTAGCCCGAGTCAGTCTTCTTTATCCCGTGACTTTGTCACTCTATCTTGTCAGTCCTTTCTATCCTTTCTTTCTTATCGAGAGATTGTCTGCAATCTTTTCAGACATTTTCATCCAATCTCTCGAGGGGGCATATCATTCCTATCTTGGGGCAACTTTGTATCAGTTCATGTTATCTTCTTTGAAACAACGCGACAAGTTGCATTGTCTCAAAGAGGGGAAAAATGTAGACACCTAAAATTGTCATGTCTAATTAAATAAATATTTTTATTTATTTAATTATCTAAGCCTAATTCTTCTATTAATTAAATAAATCTTTATTTATTTAATTAATTCATTTATCCTCTTCTAGCCTTATTTCTCATTTAAATAAATACATTTATTTATTTAAATTATCCTTTTCTTAAATTAAATAAATATGTTATTTATTTAATTGATCCCACTTTCTCTATTAATTAAATAAATCTTTATTTATTTAATTAATTCATTAACCTTTTCTACCTATGACATGTGCCATTCATCTCTTAATTCCTACACTACCTACCCTCTCATTATTTTCTTATTTCCTCTACCTACCCTCTAATCATAGCCGACCATTTATCTTTTACACCTCTTAATATTATCCCTCCATTCCTTATAGTGTCTTCTATATAAGGAGATGCTTCCTTCATTATCAACCCTAATCAATCAATCTACACACATCCTATGCATTCTATTGAAGCAACCTAGCATTCAATCTTTCATATGCAATCCTACTTGCAACCATATTTCCGTTCTTTGTTGAGCTCTTGTGCACACATAAAATCTAAGAGCAAATATATCAAGCAAGATCAATGGAGATAGGAAGAATGGAGATCCAAACCCTATTGGACATGTGATGGTATAATCTTTGTGATTTCATTTTATTTGCATTGTCTTAGGTAATCTTCATATGTTATGGTGGATCTTTGTTGTTGTTAGGCTAGGGTTTTGTGGTTGAATTCATTTAGTCTTTCAATATTAGTGTTGTATCCATTTTCACCATATACAGGTTCTTCGAATTGTATTGCAATGGAACTTGTGTTCACTAGTGTGTGACGGTGTTTGACAATGTTTCTATGTGAAATGCATGCTCCACATTTCTCCACTTTATGGTTCTTTTTGATTGAAAAATAGGTTTTAACGACCCGAAACCATTACAACATAGATAAAATAAAAAGCTGAGAAAATAGAGTCCTCATACAAAGCGACTGGTCCAAAAAACCAGAGAACAGAAAAAACAGCTAAACAACAAAAAACAGCAAAGAACCCAAGGAGACACTACATAGTAATTTTCTTCAGCAGATCCTCTGCCTTAGTCACCAACTCATCATAGGTCGCCCCAACTGCTTTTAGCTCCTCCAGGTCCTTATTCACTTTCTTTTCCTTTTCTCCACTTTATGGTTTCTAGTGTTGCGGTTTTGGATATAAGTTGGTAATGTCCTTAGCTTCATTTTGTTTAGTTGGCACGAGTTCTTGGGCTTCAGAGGTATAGTTTCAAAGTTTGATGGTGTTTACTCCAAGTTTGGCCGACCTCGGGTGTTTACACTTCACATTGTTTCTCCAATGATTATGGATCAATGTGTAACGTGTATGATGTTTTTTTTGGTCTCAGTTAAGATGTGTTGTGGTCCACTTTACATTATTTTTCACCTTAGAAATTTTTATTGTCGACCTAATTTGAATTGTGTTTGGTTAAGATGCTTAGCCGACCTTGGGAGATTTTGCATATGTAAGGATGATATAAATAAAGGATAATTTGTTAGGGAAAAAAAGGCAAGAAAGTGTGAGTCGTGGCATATGTGTATCGGCGTATGCGATAAAGATGTGTGAAAGAGGATCTATCTCCCTGATTGTTTGAGTTGGTAAAAAATGTTGACTAGTGTGGACTTTCATGTGTTAGCTATCAGAAGCAGTGAACTGAAGGTATCTACATATCATACGGTTGCAAAGGTGTATCAATGGTAGATTCTTTCTCTTTTATTCTTCTTCATATGGACAGTGAGCCCTGCGACAGTTAGCCTTTGTTTCTTTCAGGCAATGAGCCTTTATTGTAAAAATCACCTTAACTGGTGTCACCCTAATAGGTGTTCATATATTGAGAATAATATTCTATGATATTTATCTTAATAGGGTTTTCCATGTCAAATCTGGTGTTTCATTGTGTATGATGTGTTCTTTTTATGTTCTTTCATGCTCATCTTTATGTGGATCAAGTGATAAAGTTAAGTTACTATGGATCTGATTTAAGGAAAAGTTTTTGTAGTTGTGTGGACAATTGATTCATTCCCTCCTCTCAGTTGTCTTGTGCATAAGAAAATTCAACAAAGGCCTCATTACTAGCATTCTAAAAGTATAAATTCATATAGGGTAAATTATGTTGCTCTAGGCTTTGATCATCACTAAATTCCCTAATTAAAAGTTCTATCAAGGAAGTTCTTGAAGTTTCATCATATTTGTCTTCTCCTCTTCCAAGAAAGAGACCTTCTCCTACTCCTTGAAGATTTCATACTCCTAGAAGATCTTCTACTCCTCGTACTTTAATATCTCCTCCGACACCACTTAGTATTGCAAAGGATCATAATGTTTTGTGACAAGGTCGGCAAGATACACACAATGAGGAAAGCACCCAATAGGCCAAGGCATCTACTTGAAGTAATCCGCAATGATTTTGTCAAATCATTAAACAAAAGAAAATATTACTCAAACCTTTGTTAGATGACTTAGCTTGATTGCTATCAATGATTTGAAGCTTCCTCTAAAAAGATCAAGAATGGGATTATAGATTCCCAAGGTGTTAGATTAGAATGGATTATGACCCCTCTATCGAATATGTTAGAAGTGGAGATCTCACCTTCATTTTACATATTAACAACTATTTGATTGGGAAACCAACCAAGGAAGAAGGAAAGTAGATAGAAAAACTTTTGTTGAATAGCTAACTCAAAAGATGAAGAAAGATAAAACTTCTAAGAAACAATTGAACCAAAAATTAACATATCTTATAGCCTTCATTGAGAACTGAGTCATCATAATTGATCCTTTAGTTATAATTCCACAATCTCAATTTATTGCTAGCATAGAGAACAAATATAGCAGTGATTTGAGAAATGTGGTGAATTGCTTGCATTGGGACATAAGACCATTAAATAAGTGATAAGTCAATGCAATCAAGTTAGTAAAGAAGAAGATGCAATGAAAATGATAGAAAAGAATCTTGGTAAGGATCTCAAGTCTATTGAAACTATTTTTTCATATGCACTAAAACTCAGTAGACTTCATTTTTAAACTTTGGTTAAAAATCTACACACTAGGAAAACCCTAAAGAGGGAAAAGTCTAGCCTCCAAAGACATCCACCGCTCATGTATCATTCAATAATGAAATAATTATAATACATCTTCAAAGTCTCCATGAACAATTTTGAGACATCAAGCTCTCTAAATGCACTCCATGTGAACAAGCATGTAACCACACATTCCATGCCATCCTTCAAAACCTCACAAATGCAATCAAGAGATGCTCTCACTAATCAACCCCTTAGCTAAAATAACAAACCTTAGAAAACTACTCATTATTTAGCTTTTATAGACATAAGTTTGCAAGAAAACATGCTTTCTAAATGCACTCCATGTGAACAAGCATGTAACCACACATTTCATGCCATGCTTCAAAACCTTACAAATGCAATCAAGAGATGCTCTCACAAGTCAACCCCTTAGCCAAAATAACCAACCTTAGACAACTACCCATACATTAAATTTTATAAACATCAGCTTGCAAAAAACCAACCTATCTATTTCACAATTAATTAATTTATCTTAATTTAGTATCAACTTAAAAATAAAAGGATGTACATTAAATTACAATAATGAAGTTCAAACCAACCAACCCCTCCCTTAAGTCTAGTCTAGGGCTAAATAATATTGAACCTTTTCACACCATCCTAACCAATAAAAGAGTGGCAATACTTTACCAACTCAATCAAAGGCAAAATCAATAATGGCAACTCAATATATTTGAAGACCCTTACAAAAATAAAAACATGTGAAGGAATTCAAAGCTCTTCCAAAACTTGTTAGATAATCCTCTAAAAATATTTAGGACTTATAAAGTAGAAATATCTATAGCAAATATTTGTTAGCATCTTATAAGAATTAAATTCTTTATAACTTGTGGAAATCACATGGGCTTCATCAGTTTTTAAAATATCTAATAGCCACCTCATGTGGATGATATTTCCACCTAGGGATATCTATAAGTTTTCATAAAATCTCCAAACATAACTAGAATATAAACCCATGATTAAAAATAAACGATTTGTCAATTTTGTAATTTAATTAAAATCTAAATCATAAAATCATCTCCATAGACTCAACCCATTCCAAATAACTTGGAACCACATTAAAACATCATAATTTAACTAAATATGACATACGCAATAATCATAGGGCTAACACAAGGGTGCCTAGGTCACATGACCCAAGAAATGTGGCACTAGGAATTTGCACAGTCATAATCTAATCACCTCATGAAGTAGAGCAATATTTAATAAAATCTATGTACAATTCTCGATGTGCCTCATATTGGCTTACTCTTATATCTTCTGCACTCAACGCACACATTAAATCTTACCATGAAACAATAGCCAAAACAAATAAAATTATGTCAAGGAAATACACAAGCACGTGCAAGATACATCACATCTCTAGTGATCTTAAATACTACATGAAATTCATCTTAATAAAACATCTCATGTAAATCACACATAAATGATTCTCAAATCCATATGATAATGAGGAAATATATAAATACAACAATCAAACATCTCATAACAACAATTTTATAGTGAATCTCATAATAATTTTATAACATAAATAAAATCCTCAAATAGATCCAATGCCCATTTCAATCATCACAAGATACATAAATTAGAATATAAAAAAGAACAAGATTATTCAAACACTAATCTAGATCACTCTAGTGGATCAACATCATAGTATAAGTAATCAAATCATAATCTTATATTATATAATACACATAGTATCTCAAAGCATCATATAGGTATTCAATGAATATATAAGCATCTCTAATCATTGTATAAAAGTCAAAAGTTATATAATTGTATGCATATAACAATGGTCTATCTCCTTCAAGCCCCTCTCAGAACATCTGAATATCATACTAAGTTGGGTTAGGCTACCAAATCTTCTTATCTCATTCTAATAAGACTCCTAATATGAGGCCATTAGTAATGCATTTGGTTGATTCTTGAAGGTTGCCTCTACTACTTTCTTCATGGTTCATACATACGCTTGCATTCTAGTAGGCATTGATATCTTCAAAGCTCTTCATGAGGATATTGTTTTGATGGTGGGGCTAGGCCTTGGACTCAATCACTTGAACCTAAGGCTCTTCCCTTTAAATTTGGATGATTTTTTTCATCGGTCACATGGCTTTGACTGTCCATTGTCTTAGTGCAAGGGTTTGGCTATGTAGTGGAAGAATGCTCATAGCGATCACTTGACTATTAATGTCTCTTAACTCTCAAGTTGATGGGTACTCTAAGGATGATAAGTCTCCCTAGTATGTTGGATCATCTCTTCTTGTTCCACCATATGGTATGTCATGTTCTAGGAGGGTTCTCAAGTAGGTAGCACAACTTGAAATAGATATGTGCCTACAATTCCTTCAACTCCTATTGGTGAATCCTACCAAGCTCCTAATCTAATTGCTCATTAGTTGGATTCTCCTAATAGATGATCCTTTATTCACATTGCAACCATGGATGTGCCCTCTGAAGGGGCATCTTCCCCTCTCCTAAGTTTAAGTTCTTAGAAGATAATGTTTCCTAGAAAATTGTTCCAAAGGAGGAAGGTTTTCCTAAATCTATTACAATCGTACACTAGAGTCAAGGGTGTGATTTTAAATAGGGTAGAGTCTAGCATTTCTTAGGGTGGATCCTTAGGTATTATTTTGTTCTTAGCAACTTGGTTGCAATTGTGTTTTTTTTTCTTGGTAGCTTGGTTGTAGTTGTGTCCTTTTTGTCCCACCTAGGAACTTGTTGTACTAGCAATGTGATGATCTTTCTAATGTATAGAGTCTACAAACCCGTTTAAAACCAATTTATTTTAATCAAAAAAGTTTCACAAAGGATCAAATAACATCTCGAGATAATCCTAATACAATAAGTACAAAAAAGGGTCTCAAAACAAATGAGCATTGAAGTATTATTTATCTTACCTTACTAAACAATACAAGTGAAAAAATCACATGTTACAATAACCATATTGCCATGAAAATATGTGTTCTTACAACATTTGAAAAATGTGATACCGCAAGCTTTTGATTTTCCACAAAGCGTAAGGATTTAAAAAAATCTCTAATTCCAAATTGACCTAAATATCACCAAAATGTGCTTGCAGAAATTAAGAGTTGAATACTTAATTGACTTCACTCTTTGTATTCAAAATAAATAATTGTTGGGAAGGAAATAATGCTATTCAAGAAAGTGAACACTAATTTTATCCTAGAAAACCACCAAAGATGAAAAACCATCTTGGTAGGGAATTACACCACTATTGAATTATTATTGGAACCTAGACAAATACAATGAATTGTAAAATGGTATGGAATACAATCTACCTTGCTCCACTTGGTTAAATACACATTGTTAAGTCAATGGCATGAATTACAATTGTAATTATATTTCTCATTATTCTACAACTCAAATCTACCTCCTATGATACGATCCAACTCCCTCTTATCTATAAATAAGTGTTGGGATGTCCTTGTGCACTAAGAGGTCCAAAAAGAGGAACTAGAAGGAGAAATGTTAAACTCTCTGCTTCAAATTCTATCAATTTGCATCAAGAAGAAACCATCACTTTTAGATAGCTATAGTTTACAAATCAATGACGAAACCACCACAATTGTTTCAGAATTACCCCTATTTTCACTATCTTAGTTTTCAAATTGTTTATAAGAGTTATAACTACTAAAAAGGATCCTTGTAATAAATTGTAATGTCCTCAGTCCTTTATGGTTCACCAATACCTTGATAAATTTATAAATAATAAACCCTTGATAGTATAATTACCTCGGTTATTATGTTTATCAACCTATCAAACTCATGATGACATCAACAAAAAAGGCTTAAAGTTTCAATTTACTCAATATTCTAGTGAAGTTAAATCGTAAGTTAAGAATAACTTAAACCTTAGTATTATGTTAGCATGTTTATGATTTTTTTGTATCTTCCTTAAATCCTTGAGTGACTAAAATTTTAAAAAATGGTAAAAAATGTAGACTCAACTCTCGTATCCATAAACAAATTGAACTCAAGAATTCAAAGTCTGTCAGACCCCATATAATGAGTATTTAAAGTGTGGTCATTTTAACCAATCCCAAAATGCCCATATAGTGAGTATTTAAAGTGTGGTCATTTTAACCAATCCCAAAATGCTTGAATATGGTATATGGTTTAGAAACTTATTTTAGGATATCATGATTCAATAATTGTCCTAACATATTTCTAATAAAAAGAGCTAGAGTCAATCCTTGGAATATGGACAAGTGTCACAATCCCAATAAATCAAACTCCCAATACTTTTAATAATAAATAATTCATATCCGATTTATTTGATATCCCAAGTAGGCCAATGCTCATCGTAGATGATATGCCCAAGGTTCATCTTGGTTATATCAGGGACACTAATTTATCAAACGTCGAATCTTTTAAGAATAAGTGGACAAAGGTAGAATCTTAACTCAAAACTTCGTTGGGGCGGCATGTGGCAAGAAAACTCCTCAAAGATTGCAAGAGATATTTCTACTCAAACTATCAACCCTTTGCGAGATTCGGAGCACTTGGTAAGGGAGCGAGTAAATGTTTATCCACGAAGTCGTCAAGGAATGGTGGAATCTATACTAACATGGGTTTTTACCATGGAATGTAGACTATTTTGAGTTATTCCTTGCTTTTCTTTTTAAATTACAATTTGTAGAAGGCTTTGATCTTTAGCATTTTTGTTGCATCGTCACCTTAAGATGAGCATAGTATGAAAATCACAAATATAAAACTCATCAAAATAACAATGCTCATGTTTATATCGCTTTATACTATTAACTATGCTCATGTTCATATTGATTTATAGCATTAACATAATCACAAGCATAGGCCTCTTCATTAACATTGACCAGGTGTGTGAGGCATGTAATAGGATTCACAATAAGGAGCATCATTTTTTTATGCATTAATATATCCTCACTTTGAAAGGATTAGGGGTGTCCTTCCCATGAGCAATCAAAGGAATCTATATTTCAAGTAAAAATATTATGGTTGTATTGAGAAATTGTGTTTCATTTTGTCTTCCATTTTGCAAATATTGCAGTCGAGGGGGTCAATTCCTGGTAGGGCATTGCACAGTTTTGAAGACATAATTATGAGGAATTGATTTTAGATACGTAAGGTGTTGAGAAAATTTGTTGAGCATGTATGTATATACATAAAGGTAAAGCAATCAAAATAAAATGTAATAATAGTGGCATTTTTTGAAACAAAATAAAATGTAATAATATTGGCTTCAAATTATAATCTAGGTTCTTAAATTCCCCAAAAATGAAGTCATTTTATTGGTACTTCCAAATGTTCATTATCATCCTAAATGATGCAGAGTCAAAGCTTAATCAGTGGGATAAAAATTGAATTAAAATGTATGGTCCTAATCAGTTCATAGTAGTAATAATCTTATCCACTCTACAAGCTTTGCACCCTAAAAGCTTATTCTTCCATTACCATCCATGCAAAGATACCTACCTATCTTTTGCTTTGTGGATAATCATGATCTTTCTATGAATCTTCCAAAATTCTGTTGTTCCTGATTACCCCCATCCCATATTAATTCATCAAAATTCTCTTGGGAAGGTATGTTAGAAGGCAAAGATATATTTGCTCCAATGTACTTGCTTCATCAAACAATTCCTTGCCATGTCATTTCATTTTTTACAAACATTTGAATTCATTGTTAACTTCCATGTAATCATTTACCATAAGACCCCATTGTCTAATGATGAGTTCTCAGGAGCTCTCAAATCTCAACTTGATTTAGTAGAATATCTTCTAACCAAATCTAGCTTCCATTCCCATCTGTCTACCTTAATGTAATGACCCAGTCTACTCAACCCCAAAAAAATCGACTATATTTTTTTTTTTTATTTACTCTTAATTGTGTTTGATTCATTCGCATACTCTGGGCATCTATCCAAACGGAATAGGCATTCATTTATCTGGGATGAGCATCTAACCATACGGGTTAGGCATCTGTCCATACGGGACAGGGTGTTTCATCTATGCAATTTGGGATAGGAAGTGCTCTGGCCAGAGACTTAGACTCATCGGGACCATCTGGGTCCTGAGTCACTCTCTAAGAGCTACACTCCTCTACAAGGAGTGCACCGAGGTCGCCGTCCTTAGGAGTAAATAAATTAACATAATACAAGCTTGAATTCCGCCTTAGAATTTGGCCTAAAGCCTCGGGAAGTCAAGCGAATCCATACAGGATTCCTTCTGAGTACGCGTTGAATTTTTTTTTAAAAAAATCTTCCAATTAGTATCTGCACCATTTGATTAAAATACCAAGGATCTTTGAGAACAAACTACTCACCCAAAAACAAATCATAATCCCCATCCCCAAACGCCTGAGTACAAGGGAAAATTTCGCCCCTAGACTGCCTACATACCCGTTTTGACACAGGATCAAGGCTAAAGTATGTAGTTCTAGTTTCTAACTATGGTTTAATGTAAATTGTTTGGTGGGTATGCAACCCTTTCTAGGGTCAATGTCCCAGACAGTTTCTCTGCGGTTGCTACCCATGATGGTAGCTCTATAGCAAAAAGGCTCAAGATGGCCTCATGCTTGTGGCCTAAAATGACTAGGTCTTATTTCCTATTAAATACGTCACCCTTAACCCATTATCATCTGCAAAAATCCATCAAGATATATAAATTCCAAAACATCACACAAAACCAACCCTAATGGGGTTTTCTAAGGTTTAACTAAGTGGATGTAAATTCTTTTAAAAAAATTCTTTTTAGATTATCGATCCAAGGGGGATTACCCGCCCCTTGAATTTTAACTTCCATATGACCCTTATTTCTCCCCGACAGTTTATAGGGATGATGCCACAAACATCGTTGTTGCAGCTTTATTAAGCGTTAAGTGCAGTAGTTCAACACTACGGCATTACCCGTAAGCGTGACCCGGAGGCACCATAGATATCGAGCGTTGCTAGTTTTTGGTTTCAACTCCACTTATTTAGTAATCTAACTAGGAATGAACCATAAGTTCACAAAAGCTTGAATACAAATTACACTTAACAATTACGAAACTATTACATGAAAAAAAAAAATTATTGCTTGAAATTGAAACTAAGATATAATTAAAAGGAACATTTGACAAGAACGAAAAAATAAACAAATCAACTACTTTGGGGTAACGTTCTCATGAAAGAAACTATGATAAAAAATAAAATAAAAATTATAATCTTGAACTAAATACACGAAAGTTTCAATTTCTTGAAAGCTAGGATTCTCGTAGGAAATAACTTACAAAATGATTTGAATTACTAACTATTTGAATAAGAACTTAATACATGAAAGATACTGAATTGCTTACAAGAAGGCTAACAACCAATTTAGTGCTTACTTGCTTGAAGGGGGAATGATCTTGATAACCACATAATTCATGTTTGAAAAAAAAAAAGGTTAGGAGAGACGGATTTCATGCTAATTAACCAATATGAATATGACACTCAAATAATCTCAATCGATCCAGTTTTAATTAACCAATATGAATATGGTTCCTAAATAATTCCAATTAACCAATATACCAAAAGTTCTAAATAATTCTAATTATTCAATATACAAAAAAGTTCCTAAATAATTCCAATTAACCAATATACAAAAGTTCCTAAATAATTGTAATCTTTTTTTTTCTAGTTGTTCTTGAACCAATGCCAAATCTTTTGCAGATTATAAGAAGATAACTAACTAACCCTTCCACTTGAAGCAATTTAACCCTTGCAATTTTTTTACAAATAATAACTATATCAATCTCAAATTCTTAGATGGGGGCTAAGGTTTTCTCCTAGATCTTCCTCAATTAAAATTGTTGTTTAATCTTCTAAGTGATCATGGAAGAGGTTTCTCAAAACCCACATTAAAGCAAGAATTCAACAATAACAATTTATAACTCATTCTATCTTTGAAGCTAAGTTTCATTAGACATTTACAACAAAAGACGAATACTTGATTTGAGGTTCACGAGCTAAGTCAAGTCTCATGGTAAAATGATTTCAGATTTGATAACTCTCTTTGATTTCATATAAAGTTTCTGCACTTCCCAATTAATTTCAATGTTCTAGATTATACCATGTAGATTATATGAAGCTTTACTATGAGATTCACCCCTACATTTAAATCTAACTTCTCCCTTTTACTATTCTTAAGTTTCCTTAAAGTTAGAAGATAAATTTGACTATTATTAGGTTTGACTATACTAAATGCCTTGTTTATTCTGCATCTTAGAATCCAATAAAGAACAATCCAATATCCAACCTACTACTACTAAGAGATTTATATTCAAAATGATAAGGACTATTATTTCTAGCTTCTTGCAACTTGCATGATAACATCAATTGTGTAACTTGCATGATAATCATAAATATGTACTTGGTATGATGACAATAATGTGTAACTTGCATGGAAACAATAATTAAGTAACTTACATGATGTAACT
Source organism: Cryptomeria japonica (assembly GCF_030272615.1). Taxonomy (NCBI): domain Eukaryota; kingdom Viridiplantae; phylum Streptophyta; class Pinopsida; order Cupressales; family Cupressaceae; genus Cryptomeria; species Cryptomeria japonica. Next base: position 442,907,854 of record NC_081411.1, on the reverse strand, counting down.
TGCATGATAACAATAATAATGTAACTCATATTAAGATTAAAAATGTTCATTTTCTTAAATGAGGATTAGTTAAATTAAATTTGAATCATTTGCTTGAAATAAACAATTGACTAAAGTGGCTATGATTTCTTAAAGAGGACGTCCCTTTATGCAATCTTAATCAATATAATTTAATAATTTAAAATAGGATAAAAATGCCAACCAAATAACCCGATTAAATATAAAACTATTTAGATGAGTCTAAACTATACATATAGTTACAAGTCCATCTACGAATTTAGTTCCCTTGATTTAGCAAGATTGAAGGGCCCCAATCCTTCCACAAAAATAACTCTCCAAATTTATCCTCTTTAATGGTAAAAAAAATTACAAATTTTCATATTAATAAAATTTTATTCATGAACGCCTGCTAATGGGCTTTTGAGGGTTAATCTTCAAAGAAAGGGTGAATCAATTCAAGAGTGGGCTCCGCTAGATAAAGGGTGGACTAAGATTAATTTTGATGGCGCTTCGAGGGGCAATCCAGGGGTCTCTGGAGTTGGGGTAATAGCTCGAGATGATTGTGGCAACACTCTGGCCATAGGTGCTAAAAGATTGGTGGATGGATCGAACAACGTTGCTGAGTGTCAAGCGGCGTTAGAAGCTATTCCCATGGCTAAGAAATTGGGAGTGAAGAAACTCCATTTGGAGGGAGACTCTCAGATTGTGGTGAACGGGATAGCTAGAGGCCGGATGGAGGCGTGGCACTTAGACAAGCATGTTCGAAGAATGCAACTTCTGTTGAGTGGTTTTGAAGATTTTAAAGTGACTCACGTCCTCAGGGAAGCAAACTTGGACGCTGACAAGCTTTCAAATGTGGGAGTGAATGGCTCCTTGGAAAATAATTTTAGATTGTTTGAGGACTTTAGAAATTTTAGTCCTCATGATTTTGATTTTGGTTGTATGGCTTAACTTAGAAAAGTGAACCCAAGCTTGTTTTTGAAATGACTGTTTGTATCCATGAACCTGTGGGAAGTAATGATCCTCGTGGATTGTGATCTGCGATGTTATTGCAAGTGGCCTAGCGGTGATGGGTGATGATGGAGGCTATCGGTGTGAATGACTGGCGATGATGCTTAGTTTTCTGCGATTCGTGTGGAGCAATCATGACATGTGATGGTGGTGGCTTTTAAAGGCCTTGGTGTTATGTTCCCTAGCATTTTGTAGTGGCTGGATTTTGGTGGTAGGCAGTGTGTTCAGGATTTGGAGCAGAGGTGAGTCGGGATGGAGGCAAACTTTTCCTTGATGACGGACAGGCAAATGCCTGTTTTTCGCAGCCTAATCTCGAGCAATAGGTTGATGAATGTCTTCAGGGTGGATGGTGAGGATTTTGGAGGGCAGTGAGGTTGATGTTTGGGAAGGAATTATTGACGTTGGACTGTCGGCCGAGAACTAACCTTGACATTTCGTCGTTGTTCGTTGCCTTGGCCTTGCTGGTGGGAAAGTCGGCGGAGGAAGTGCAACGGGTCACATCTTTGGTGTTGAGACCCAAATGGGCGGGTGGTCTGCAGGAAGTGGTGGCTCAAGCCGTTATTGGCGAGGGGTTGAAGTCGATGGTAGGACCATGGCGGAGGATCGGTGTGGATGTGCGGGTGTTGCAGCCATATGTCATTTGGTCGACTTCCCGGCCTGTTGAATTGCAGATGGATGCAAGGAAATGATGGGGAGAGATTGTGCAGTTTGTGCATAACTTGGGGCCGACTGAGCGAATGAAAATTCATGGGAAGGTGACCCCAATTCGATCTGAGGCCCCTCTGGATGAGGATGGGAGGCCTATGGTTCGACATCAACTTCCAAGGAAGCAGACAAAGGTGGTGGAGCGCGGTTCTCTGTGTGGTGGCAGGCCGGGAAGAGTGCCATGTGGAGGGAGTGAGATGCAGGAGGCAGGGCCCAGCCGGGGTATCCCTAGCTTTTCAAGGGAAGAGGCATTGGGGTGGTTCGGTAGATAGGTTCTCTAGGTTAATCGGGTCCTCCTTATTGTGGGGTATGTGTTTGCAAGTGGCTTTTTTGTGGTTGTTGGCCTTGTTGGGCTGGTGTCTATTTGGGTTCCTTTGTTGTAGTAGGGGCGAGACCCCATGTTGTGGCAGACTGTCTATCTGCTTTTTGGATGTAAATCTTTTCTATTTTAAGCAATATATTATCTTGGTTATCAATCAAAAAAAAAATTATTCATGAACTAGCCAACTCAATTTGCAATTAGATTTTATTTATAAATCACCCCATACAAATCAAGTTTTTGTATTAGAAAACAAAATTTTATATTAATAATTCTTATTTTCACTAATAAATACGAAGTAAGATTAATGCATTTTTAGTTTTTAAAACAATAAGAAATAAAATCGAATTTATATATATAATGCAGTCTTTAATTCTTTCTTTTGAATAAAAGAAATATGGGGGAGTGGGGGCCCGTGGGCCCCGCCATCCTTGCAACCTCAAAGCATTAAAAATGCTAACATAATTAAAACGCTTGAACATAATAAAAATGTTCGAACAACAGAGAGGCTAAATAGGCTTAGAAAGAAAACAAATAAATAAATAACACAGATAAACAAATATATATTCACAGAGAGATACAACTTATTAGCCGATGTATTCTAGAAGATAAAATTATTGGCAGGGAGAGATTATTTGTTTTCTAGAGATGATTTTTTATTTTATTTCTTTTTTTTTTCCACAGGGATTAAATTTACAATACATTTGAGGTAGATTTGCAAGTTTTCTTAGAGATATTTTCATGCATGTTTTGAGGAGAAAATAGTCTCAAAGAAATCAACCACAGACAATAGAAATGGTTTCAGAGAGAGGTAATTTGGAATAAATAAATATTTTGTGCTAATGTTTTGAATTAAGTAAGAAAAATACATAAACAATTTCCCAGAGGTACATTTCAAGAGCGCTGAAAATGAACATTCACAGATTTCACAAAAAGATGAACTTGGATTTCCACATATTTCACAAAGAGATGAATGGTTCTACATCATATTGAAAATAATAACAACCAGGCTTGAATTAACATAGAGAAGGGATTTCTCCACAACACAAAAAAAAAAGTTGTTCAATATATTTTTTTTTGTTCTATGCACATTTTGAGGAAAAGGAGAAGAAAACTACTCACATTGAAAATCAAATACAAAGATTTCTCAGATCTTTTTCCTAGATTTTTTTTTTTTTTTTTTTTTGAGAAAAGCAAAAAGTAAAAAGAAATCTGATTTTTTTTTTTTTTCTCTAAAACAGATTAAATAAATAAAAAAGAATTTGCATATGCATATTTGGAATGAACTTTTATCAATGCAAAAAAATAGATTTTTCCTTTTGATTAATCTTTCTAAATAATTAAAAGATGAATTCTTGAAGCAAAATTTTCATAAAATAAAATAAAAATTAATTAAAAAAAAAAATCTAAGAGATGAAATATGTTTCGTTTTGAAAATACAAATTTCACACATGCAAATAAGCGAATGCAAAGAAGGGAACCTAGATTGACGAAACTTTTGACGTTGAATCCTCTCTAGCCTTCTTCAATCCTTCCTTGTAGCTTGGTGCGAATTCTTCAAAAGCAAACTTAATAATTCTACAATAAAATGTGGCTACAAACAAAATCCTACTATTATTAACAAGAACTTGAGAAATTATTTCACACCAAAAACCTTGAACTCCCCTATCAAAAGTTTGGCATACAATATATAGAAAGAGTGCACCATATTCCACTTTCGAAAGAATTAATTGAAATGGAGATTCTTTTCTAAAATTGTTTTTCATGCAACATTGATTGTTGACATAGTGAGAGTTACATGCAAGAACAGAAATTTGAAAAGACTCTTCTAGAAACTTCCCTTTTTTTTCTACGCCGTGCTAGAATAAATAATTTATAAATAAATCTTATGACCTCATATGTGTCTTCACTTATTAATTCTTTTTATTTAAAATTCCAATCATATTCAATTTATCTTATCTTATATTACTCATAGAATCAATACTAATAAAAATAATAGTAGTTGTAATAATAATAATAAATATAATAATAACAACTTAGGAAAAGAGGGTTATGACACTTAACTGTTGTTCGAGAATCCCACAATAAAACTCAATATGGTAGAGCCCCTCAATCGATTAAGTTTCTTGAGCTAAGTGTCAGAGGCTGCATGGAGAATTTAGACACTGCTTACAGGATTCTTACCCCTTCTTTTTGCCTCGCGAATTCTCCATAGTAATCTTGCTGCCAATGCTCTGTTAATGTCTTCACACAGCCTAAACCTAATCCCCTATGGGATTTAAGCAAGAAAAAAATTCTCACTCCACTAAACTGATCTTGTTTTTACTTTTCATATCTTTCCAAATCCAAAAATAGTAGATGTTGCCTTCGCAACAAAGCTGTGATTTTAACAGTAATGTCATGCGAGCAGGCAATGCTGAGATGATTGCATTAGCGTATCTCTGGCACCTAGCGTTGACCACTTACTTTTCCATGAAAATAATTTGTTTCTAATCCTTTCTAGATCCATTTCCGTACTTGACATGAAGCATTACCTCCACATGCCACATTTCAGGGCAAGAACAATGCAGATACCTGTAGCCAGATCCCAACAACTTTTGATTTCTCAATAAAAATGTTTCTAGACCATTTACAACACATCTTGGATTTTCTAAATTGACCTCCTCTATAATTTCATGTCCATATTTAGATGTCCTTAAATCAGCCATATTTCTTATAAAACAACAGAAACAATCAGCCTTCAAAAAGATTGAAAAACCTCCAAAGCTGCCATACAGCTTTTTTTTCGACATTCACGTTTTTGCTTCAAAGAACTACTAGGATTCCAAACTGAAATGCAGAACATAGTTACCTATAGTGTATCATGTTTATCCCCCACAATATGTACCGATGACAAATAAATGAATCTTGTTTGCACAAAAGGTTCTCATATCCCAGGTTGTTTGGACCTTAAAATATCCATTTACCATTCATGTTCTTTCTTGCTGCCTCTTGTCTATTTCCTCTTATTTCGAAGTTCATATGAAGAGAAATTTCTAGGGGATTGTGATGTAATGGTCGCAGGGAGTATTTGTATCAGTATGACTCAAGTTCAAATCTTGCCACTTTAATGAGGTGGCCAATATTTCTGAACACGTAGGAAGCAGGTGACCTAGCAATTATAAATTACATTTAGCAAATGAGTTTATATAATGTCTAGCAATTTTACGATCACATTAAGTCATGAAGATTTCCTGGTAATTGTGCTTCCACACTGTTTCCAAGAATGTTGCCTAAACTCCACTTTTATTATATAATCATTTTCTAGAATTAGGCCCTTCAGGGGGAACTATTATACATGCACACAAGATCCAAATGTATATTGTACATAAAAGAATATAAGTTATAAAGATTGTACGCATGCACTTTAAAGCACTATGATACAAGAGCGAAGTTGAAACGCATACTAATAACAAGTTTGGCAGGGGAAATATACCCTTCTGATTGATAAAACATTACATGCTATATTTATCATTAAGATCATGTTCATGTTCACGTTCATGTTGATTCTACAACTATACGCAAAGACAATTTCTCTCTCCAAATAAGAAAAAAAACAATTTCCAAATACTCATGTATTTTAAAATATACACTGTTTCATTTTTATTATAAATTAGTTAACCATTGCAAGAATAATCTCACTTGACAAGCAATCTTAAACATTGAGATTGCATCAAATGTTTGGAAATACATTTTCAGGATCGCGTTGATTCTACAGCTGTAGCTAAAGAATCTTTCTGCCTCTCCTGCTTTTCAAAAGTGTCAATAGCAACCTGCAATTCATCAGTGCCTCCAACTGCCCGCATTGTGTAAATATACACACCTGCAACAAAGCCTGTTAAACCTCCTGCCACAACCATGTTCTTTGTTCTACGAGTCAGGCTTGAGAATCCAGGCATAGCTCAGACCCTGAGACAGTAAAAATTTAAATATATGAAGTTGAGATCAGACAATTATATGCCCAAAATCTCTGACAACAATAATGAATGGTGGAAAAGGACAACCATGAATTTTTAACGCTTAGGGCCTGAATAATCCCAAATTTCAACGAACAAATCTAAGCAAGAGACCAGATAGCATGCAGAATATGCTACAAAGTAGATAATTACACACTAAATAATCATAACCCTGAGTAACACATCCTTGTTGTCTTGCATGACACTAGATTGAACATGATATGATCATAAGACAACGATAAAATTTGGAGTTGCATTTCTTCAATGGAACTATCATAAATCTTATGGCTGACATTAGAAAATCACGGTTGCTTGTGCAGACACTTTTTCCAGCCTCAAAATGGATACGACTCATGAAAGAAGACAAAATGAACGAAGAAAATATGCAGGATATAATACAACCAAATCAGTGTCCTATCAAATACTACAAAAATGCAAAAATATTTGACACAAAATGTAGCTTGAAGAACCTTGAAAAGATAACCACCACTAATGAAAACAGACAAAGGTAACTAAGACAGGACTATACAGAACATAAGAAAAATTGCTACCTTAGAAGCTATAATTGATATCATGGTACGATAACACAATCATAAATACGATTAAAGAGGAACCAAACTCATGCATTATTGTCGGTGAATCTCTTGGCGATGTAAATACCAGCTTTTTCTGATGGCTCTATGACTTCTTAAGAGGCTTGTATCTGTGAAAAATCTATTACAGTTACTGATTATTATCCTCCTATCTTTGATAGATTATTTGAGCAACAATTATTGGAAAATAACACAACTGCAATTTCACAAACTCATAAAAAATGTGCAACACAATGAACACAATATTTTCGGACAATTGTCCCTGGAAAAACCCCCAAGGGAAAACCAGTATTGCGGATGAGAACTATATTAAAACTTCAGCAAATTAAGAGATACAAATACTGCTTGCCTGTTACTGGCAGAGCTTCGACGACCTCCCAATTTCTCCTGCTGAGATTCCACCCCGCTACTATCCCAACGCTATCACTGTGCCCTTGCTAACACTGCAAGACTACTTGTTAACACTGCAAGTTCTTCACACAATTCATTCATGCATTCCTTCATTGTTTTCCAAATGCCCCCTGACCCCCTTATATACTACTCTCATTGGAAAACCAACGGCCGAGATTAATTCTCAATCAACGACTGAGATTAAAAACAACTAAACAACCCTAACCAAATTGGTTGCTAGAAGTTTCTAAAAAAAAAGTCAAATAATTAATAAGAATTGTTTGAACTCTAACTACAATTGTTAGCAAACAATCATTTACTAAATATTTAGCAAATGGACAAACAGCTGTCCAAGCTAACAAACTAACAAACTAACACTCCCTCTTAGTGAGGAAGCTGTTCTGCATGACACCCAACTTCTCTCTGAAGAAGATGAATTTCGCCTTCCCCAATGCCTTTGTCAAAATGTCTGCTACCTGCTGATCTGTAGGTATAAACTGTAGTTGAACAACTCCACGCTATACACAATCTCTAATGAAGTGATACCTGATGTCTATATGTTTCGACCTATCATAAAACACCGGATTCTCAGTCAACTTAATGCAACTCTGATTGTCGCAGTGTATCACTATAGTCTCCACCTTCTGACCAAACAAGGCTACTAGCAACTTCCTAAGCCATATAGCTTCACATGTCGCCATGCTAGCTGCTATGTATTCCGACTCTGCAGAACTCAGAGCCATAGACTTCTGCTTCCTACTGAACCAAGAGATAACTCTTGATCCTAGACTGAAACAACACCCTGAAGTGCTCCTCTTGTCTGTTGTACTGCCTGCCCAATCTGCGTCAGTATAGCCCATCAACCTGATTCCTTCACCTCGAGCATATCTAATCCCATACTCGATTGTACCTCGCAAATAACGCAGCACATACTTTGTCGTTGTCCAATGCACTCCCTTTGGTTCAACCATGAACTGACTAAGAGAGTTAACTGCAAAGGCTATATCTGGCCTGGTGTTGACCAAATACATGAGAGAACCAATCAACTGCCTGTATAAGGTGGGATCTACATCCTTCTCCTTGAATGTGTCTACCTTCCTCCAATTCGTGATCATAGGTGTAGACATGGCTTTGCAATCTTCCATCCTGAACCTTTTCAAGATTTCAATGCAATATTTCCCTTGTCCAAGGAAAATCTCTCCATCTGTCTACCATACCTCCATGCCTAGAAAGTAGTGCATAAGTCCCAAATCCTTCATCTCGAACTCTACTGCAAGGTCCCTCTTGCACTCTTCTATGAGCTCTAGTGAACCTGTTAGAAACAAGTCATCCACATATAGAACAAGAATGAGAATCTCACCCCCAGCCACCAAGTAGTAGAGATTAGCATCCGCCTCACTCTTCACAAAGCCCATTTCCTGCAAGTAACTATCAATGCGTTCATACCACGCTCTGGGAGCCTGCTTGAGTTCGTACAAAGCTCTCTTTAATCTACACACGTGGGTCTCTATGCTGTGTGCTACAAAGCCATCTGGTTGTTCTATGTATACCTCCTCTTTCAACTCACCATTGAGGAACGCTGTCTTGACATCCATTTGATGGATCTGCCATCCCATTTGTGCTGAAATTGAGATTACAGCTCGTATAGAAGTATACCTGGCAACTGGAGCAAATGTCTCCTCATAGTTTATTCCCTCCTTCTGAGAGAACCCTTTTGCCACAAACCTTGCCTTGTATTTCTTGATGCTACCATCTGCATCGTGCTTGATCTTATAGATCCAACGTGATCCAACCACAGCTCTATCCGTTGGTCTAGGCACTACCTCCCAAACATCATTCTGCATAATTGAGGTATACTCCTCAACCATTGCATCTTGCCACACTTGATGTTGTGCAGCCTCCTAATAGCTAGAAGGTTCACTATTTACCAACTGACTAACTAATGCAACATAGTCATCAAACTTGGCTGGTTGTTTCTGTTGTCTACTACTACTCCTAGGAGTACCTACTAACTCCTAAGTATTTATTTGTGTCTGCTGAACCTTACGGTTGTTGCTGCCAACTGTAGAAGATGAAATATCAACCTCCATGTCTTCTTGATGCATCTCTTCTTGCACCTGTTGCTCCATACTCTGAGAACTCTCACCTCTTGAGACTATGCTTGTACTAGTAACTGTACTAGAGCTTTGCTGACCTTGATTCGGTTGAGTGATCCTTGAGCTTGTGTTGGCTGCTCACTCTGATCATCTGTTGGCAAATCTCTGGACCTTCTAAATGCCTTGTCCTCCATGAACTTGACATCACGTCGAACAATAATCTGCCCGGTCCCTGGAATGAATATCCAATATGCCTTTGAGGTTTCACTGTACCCCACAAAGTACCCTCTTTCTGCAGTCTGATCTAACTTGGTACGTGTATCCTTTGGAATGTGACAATATGCCAAACTCCCAAAGATCCTGAAGTGACTTAACATCTAGCTTCTTCCCAGTGAATGCTTCCTCTGGTGTCATCTTCCCTAGCACCTTATGTGGAACCCTGTTTTGTATGTATACTGTCGTATTACATGCTTCTGCCCATAAGTAACGGGGCAGGTCCTGATCATGTAGCATAGCCCTTGCTGCCTCCGATATGGACCGATTCTTTCTCTCAGCAACCCCATTCTGTTGCGGGTTGTAAGGAACAGTCCACTCTCTCTTGATTACTTCCCTGGTACAAAACTCTTGGAATTCATTCCCTTTGTACTCGCCTCCATTGTTTGACCGAAGAACCTTTATCTTCCTTCCTGTTGAGTTCTCCACAAGAGCCTTGAACTCTTGGAAGCGATTGAAAACCTCATCCTTGGTCTTCAAGAAGTATATCCAAGTCTTCCTGGAGAAATCATCAATAAAAGTACTAAAGTACTCATACCCTCTGAGAGATTTCGTCGACATTGGTCTACATACATCTGAATGTACTAGATCAAAAACACCCTTGGATCTAGTGTCACTCCTTGGAAAAGTTGCTTTCACAAACTTCCCCAACACACGTCCCTTACATACATCATCATGCTCTATGCTCACCTCTGGAACACCTGTCACAGTCTCATGAAGCAATTTAAGTACTCCATGATGTATACGGCCCATCCTCCTATGCCATAGCTCTCCAAGATCTCTAGGATTACTGTTGCTCATGAGTGCCTTAAGAGTATCAAACTGCAACCTATAAAGTCGACCACTCCTAACTCCAATAGCTATGGGTGATTTCCAATCCTTATGCTTAATCAATACATTTGCCCCTCTAAAGAGTACATTGTACCCTTTGTCCTGAAGGACAGATACAGAAATCAAATTCATCCCTAAGCCTGGAACATGCAACACATCATGAAGAGGAATCATCTTACCATTCTCCCTCTGAAACTGAACAGTCCCTTTCCCAACTGAGTTGAGTTTGGACATGTTTCCCATAGAGATCTGGATTCTGGTGCTCTCCTCCTTATAACTGGAGAAGTATTCTCTAACTCCTGTCATATGAAATAACGCCCCACTATCTATGTACCAAACACTCTGTGAGGTTGAGCTAACCATACACGCTATGAGTGCAAACTCATCTTCCATTCTATTCGAGAGCTCATCTACACTTGATGAAGCTACAACTTGCTTCTTGCCTTTCTTGTCATTCTTCTTCCTTTTTGGGCAATCGCTAACATAGTGGACAAACTCGTGACAATCGTAGCACTTGATCTTCAACAAGTCTTTCTTCTTCTTCTCACCTTGTGGATTTGATCATTTGCTGGACCCCTCCTTTACCCGCTAGGGCAACGTTCTCCTATTCTGCCTCACTTTTCTGACTCTTATTGTTGGCTCCATTGACAAGGCTTAGTCTAAGCTCCTCCTGAGTGAAGTCACTCCAAAGTTGATCCCAACTTGGTAAGGTGTCTCGTCCATTCACAACTTGAACAAAGACATCCCACTGCTTAGAAAACCCATTTAGGGCTATCCGTACTAGCTCATCATCACTTGGTTTATCTCCAACAGCCGCTAACTCATCCTTGACAAGTCTGAGTTTGGTGAGGTAACTCGTCACGTCTTCTCCCTTATTCATTCGGGTATTCCTCGGCTTTTCTCTCAGAATCAGCTTCCGATTAGTGGTAGCATTGATGGTACAGATTCAAAATGGCATTCCACATCTTCTTTGCAGTATCTAACTCTGCAATATGTGGAACTATATGGTCCTTGACACCATCAAGGATTAGCCTCCTCGCCTTGGAATCATCCTTCTTGTATGCTGCAAGCTGTGTTGCATCTGTAGGTACAGTCACAACAGTGGTAACATATTCCTTGATACCATTCTCTTCTAGCAATAAAGAAATTCTGGCTTTCCAGACACCAAAATTAGAGGCTCCATCCAATCTGTCCTGATCTCTTAAACCAACTGAGGCCATCTCAAAGGTTAAAGCAAATAAAAATTCTAAAGAGGTTAAACTAGGTTTTATAAACCCTCAGTTTCCTTCGCCTAGGGTAAATCTCTTCTACCCTTAACTTAGCTCTGCTACCATGTGAAAAATCTATTACAGTTACTAATTATTATCCTCCTATCTTTGATAGATTATTTGAGCAACAAATATTGGAAAATAACACAACTGCAATTTCACAAACTCATAAAAAATGTGCAACACAATGAACACAATATTTTCGGACAATTGTCCCTGGAAAAACCCCCAAGGGAAAACCAGTATTGCGGATGAGAACTATATTAAAACTTCAGCAAATTAAGAGATATAAATACTGCTTGCCTGTTACTGGTAGAGCTTCGACGACCTCCCAATTTCTCCTGCTGAGATTCCACCCCGCTACTATCCCAACGCCATCACTGCGCCCTTGCTAACACTGCAAGACTACTTGCTAACACTGCAAGTTCTTCACACAATTCATTCATGCATTCTTTCATTGTTTTCCAAATGCCCCCTGACCCCCTTATATACTACTCTCATTGGAAAACCAACGGCTGAGATTAATTCTCAATCAACGGCTGAGATTAAAAACAACTAAACAACCCTAACCAAATTGGTTGCTAGAAGTTTCTAAAAAAAAAGTCAAATAATTAATAAGAATTGTTTGAACTCTAACTACATTTGTTAGCAAACAATTCTTTCCTAATTATTTAGCAAATGGACAAACAGCTGTCCAAGCTAACAAACTAACAGTATCCTTGCCTGAAACCCTAGAACTAGGGTTTTACCCTCTAAGGGGCAAAAATTGGTTGATGACTGTCAGGGAAGTGGTTTCTGCACATATAAGACACCCGTAGAATAAATACAGAGATACAAGAATAGACAATTGCTTGGAAATGGAAAAGCTGCTTATCAAAATGCATTTTGCTAATCACGTCAAACAAACGTCCATGCACTATAATGAATCAAACCAGCACTTAAAGAGACTTACAGGAAGTATTTTGCACCTCATTTACTGACAGTACAATGATATCTCTCAAGTGATGTTTCACAGGGCCTCTTGCAAAAGGGTAGATATGAGTGCGTGAATGAACAAAAAAATATAGACTATCATTTATAAAGTACATGCTTTATGCATGGCAGCTCAATGGCAGAAAACATTTTTGCCATCATGCCTCAAACGTCCCAGACAAAGGTAGCCAGCCGTTTTAAATTACTCTGCAGGGCAGGATTTGAAGCCAATCATCCAGGGGTTGAATGGCATACAAGCAAAGCATTCCAGTTGCTTGTGAGGCATTCAAACTGGATGGGAAAAAATAATAGCACATCACATCCTAAATTTTGCAAATATAATGATCTGTAACTGGCCTGGATATTCCAATGCATGGTTCACCAGCAAAGTTGAACATTTTTCTTATGTGTTGTTCCAAGTTCTACGGGATAGAAACAACAATTTAAAGCTGCAAATTGATGTTGCTGCAATTCTGTCTGTCATCTACATCTTATATCCATCATGCAATTGGGTACATGCTCGCATGAATGCTAAATTCATTGAATATCCTATTCCACACTCCTATGATACTACAAATATCATAATATATGACTGTTCATTATTCCACAAAACCAATAGTGCGACAAAATGTAGGCTGTTTCTTTAATTATGTGAATGAATTTAACTTCTATTTGCCACCATAAACAAACACCACGCTTGTAATCAGCTATACATGTCAATTAGTATAAGTGTAAATACCTCACACAAGAAACTACCTTCTAGCAGGTAGTTGGCCCTATCATGTCTTCAACACCTTTGACAGTTGCAATTGTATGGAGCAAAGTTGGCATCAATTATGGGCCTTACACGTTAGTTTATGCTCAATATTTGCATGGCCCATACATTATTACCTTATGAATGTTGTGTGTATGATTTTGATAAGAGGTGTTTTACATGCATAGAAGAAATCCAAGAAAGAATGGAAATACAAATCCCATGCCTGGCTTAGCACAGAACTTCACTACACCCTGAGATGTACATTTTGTTATTTTAATTTTTAATTTATAGGTAACTGAAGAAGCTCAAAAGCAATTAAGGGAAAACTTTGTGTATGCATGCATTTATAAAACATAGGGTTAACACAGGGATGTTTCCCCCCTAAAATCCAGATGTTCCCCATCCCCGGGACATGTAGATGCCAAGATGGATATGACAACTATGGCACAGGAGGACCCAATTTTGTGGTGGAAATGCCATGGACTGATTTCTTTGACTACCCTCTAGCCATTTGATTGCTATCTCAGGTTTCTAGTTCTTCAGGTGCTGAGAGGAGTTGATCTACTTATAACTTCATCCACTCTCTTAAGAGGAATAGACTTACCTCTAAGAGAGCAGAGAAGCTTGTGGTTGTACATAGTGCTTTGTGTCTCATTGACCACAAGACACTTTTGTACAAAGAGAGTCCAGCAGCACAGTGGGATGTAGAGCCAAAGGAGCCAACACAGATTGATGAGGATGTTACATTTACAAAGGCAGAGCTGGTTAGGATTAGCTTGCCGGAGCTTGACCATGTGGAGTCCAACAATTCCAGTGATGAGGAGTTTGACTTTGGTGATGATTAGAGGGGCCTCATTTCACTCCATTTTAGCATTTTGTTATTTTGACATCATATAATCATTGTACTCATTGTAATCATCATTATAAAATCTTAAATATAATATAAATTTCCAATTCACAATGTTAAATTGTTAATGTTCACTTCAAAGTTCAGCAGTATTTAAGTATTTTACTAATTTGCCAAAGATTCATTCGTAAATTTAAAATTGTAATTCTTAAGCATCTTTTTATAACTATTTTTTCAAGTACTATATATCAATGCCACCAACAGCGCCTCCCCCGCCACCATCCCTTCGTTGTCCCCAGGCTTAGGTCCTTGGTCCCCCGGTCCACTGTCAGGAAACTCCATAGAACTATGTTATGAACTTGTGTCACATATGGAGTGATGGGGAACATAAGTAAGATCGAAATTGAGAGTGAGGCTCTTGATGCCAAATGGTCAAGATTGCTTGCCTATCAGGATAGTTTAATAGGTATAATTGTTAGATATGTAGTTTCTCTTTACTTTTGTAGAACTGGTAGAATCAGATATCCTTGAGAGTCGAAGTTTCTTGATTACATCATGTGCCTATTATATTTGCTATTCTTTTGATAATAAAGAGGAATGAAGCACTCAAGAAGTCCCTTAAAGATCCAAACTAACGTAACTCAAGATGGAATCTTTGATTGAACCAATTAAATTAAAATGTTGGGAACCAAGGAAGGTATAAGGTTCTAAGATGTCAAATTATATGACAAACTCAGACATATGAAGCTTGAGTCAGAGAATGAAAAAAAATATTTTTAGAAACATTTTTCCATTGTTCCACGGCCGTTGGGGACGGGGAGACGGGGACAAAGGGAAAAAGTTTCGGGGACGGGGGGACTTGGGACTGGAGGGGGGAAACACGTTTCCGTGGAACACTGTATTTTTCATAGAAATATTAGAGACATAAAGGTGCCCTAGAAGTGATCAACAAAAAAAATAAAAAAAGAAAGAGAAACGCCACGACTATGATGGGCATGCACGCAAAGGGGGGAAGCATATGGAAAAATGAATAAATGAAATGTAGTTTCATCCTCTGTCACATTGTTGGATATGTATAATATGGACTTGATGAAAAATCCTAGGAGATTTTTTGGTAAGCATAAACTGTAAACAAACTTAACCTTGGTCGACTTGCTCAGAAATATTAGAGGATTCTAAACATGGGTATGGGAAGCCACTAAAAATTTATTAAGAATCTTTTTATCAAATAAAAACCCAATGACCACTTCTCTACCTTGCCATTGACTGCCTTCCCTCATCCAAGTTATCATATTGTCATTATTGACATGCTCAAAATACTCCTCTTGTAGGCCCTACAAAGGTGTTAGCTTAACAATGACAACATCACTTAAGAACAAGAAACAACGTGATATTGGCTTACAAATTGACAGAATAGAAAAAACATTGTATGGGTACAACAACGATATTGTTGAATGCCTATATAGATACAATCATGCTAACATAGATATCAAATTTCTCCAAAATCGCTCAAGTAGAACTGGTTGATAGAGTCAAATATCCTTGAGAGTCTAGGTTTCCCAATTACATCATGCACCTATTATGTTTTCTATTCTATTGATAATAAGGATGAAGCACTTGGAAAGTTGCTCTAAGATTCAAATTAAAGTAAACTAGAGAAGGAATCTTTGTTTGAACCAATGAATGTACAATGTTGAGAACCAGGCACGATATAAGATTCAAAGATGTATAAATCATACCACAAACTCGGAAAGATTAAGCTTGAATCAGAGGATGGTACGAAATATGTTCTGAAAACATTTTCAAGAACATATCAGAGACATATAAAGACCCTAGAAGTAATAAATGAAAAAATCGGGAGGAAATGAGACGCCACAACTATGATGTACATGCATGCAAAAGGGTGGCCTATAAAAAGTACTCAATTTCTTGTGATAAAATGAATTAACGTAATGCAGTTTCATCCTCTGTCGCATTGTTGGATACATATAATAAAGTTGTATATACATCCCGAATCTTTGTTGAACTAAAAATTAAAATCCATAATGAAGGCTTCTAAATGTCACATGAAGAAACATAACTATCTCACCAATTTAGAGTCAACTGGTGTACCATAAATTAAATCCCCTTCAAGCGTGCCATTGGAATTATCTCAATTTTGGTAAGTATTGGAAGCAATAAGAACAACTTTAAAATAATCGGTAACACTTGCAACTGCTTCAAATCAAGATAAATAACTTCAATCCTTTTCTAAATTTCAAGAATAATGTATTATGGTTCTTCTTTTTCCTTCTCAGAAATGAACCTTATACAAGAACACGTTAGTTTTCTTCTGTGTGCCCATAGTTGCTAACTTTCAAGGAGAGGATGAACCTCTGAATTGAGTTGCAAATGTATCAAGCACGAGACTTGAAAAAATATAGAATAAGGTAATTAAATTCTAGAAAAAAATTCTACGCAGCCTACATCTCAAAATCTATTGAAAACAGTGTGTTAAGCTTGTGGTCCCATGGAGAGTACATGCAGCAATTTTATGTGCAAATCAATAACTACACTTGCATTTTGCAACAAAATAAACAAATTAACTTATCTGAAGTTGCTGCAAACTCTCAATAACCCACCGGGTTGAGATTACTCTTCCTAAGCCATCACACTACTACACAGGTTTTTTTTGTTTTGCTTTTTCTGTTAATTGCAATTAGAAATGCAAAAAGTTACATAAGAATGTATGTAAGATATCCACAAAACGCAAAATAAGAAAATTAAATTATGGGCAGATCATACCAAAACTTATTTATACAAACAATTTATTTGTGCAGAGTAAGGAGAACGCAAAGACTAGCAAAGAGTGACTATAGGCCCTTCTTTAATAGATTATACACTTCATTTTAAAATTATTTTTATTAAGTAGTAAATATTTATTGTTGCATATAAGGCAGCTTTATTTTCCACTCTTATTAAGTGGGCAGTTTGTCATAAAGATCATAAATCTGATTTTGTGATTGGGAAGCCACCATGAATTCGTAGTTTGTAACTCCCAACGCAATTTAAAAACAAAACAAAAAATTATATATTCAAAGTTATTGTGGCAGTATTGGGGAATAGGCCCAAGGGCTTTGAGAGTTTTTCCATGAAATCTTTACTTAAAAACATGTATTCTCTAAAATAAAGTAACATCGTAAGAGGGTTTTGTAGAAAATAAACAAGGGAGGTTTTGAAACTTGCATTTGAGGCAGCTGCTACTGCTACATGATTAATGACCATGGACTTTGCAGGGTAAACAGAGATTTGTTAAGAGAAGCGAGATTCAAGGGAGGTTTTGAGACTTGAATTTGAGGCAGCTGCTACTGCTACATGATTAATAACCATGGACTTTGCAGAGTAATCTGAGATTTGTTAAGAGAAAGGCAAGATCTAGAAGAGTTATGGGATTATCAATTATGTTATATGTACAAGCAGAATTGGCGATTTCATTTAATTGTATAAACAACACTTTTGATCATCATATTGTGGTTTACAATAATTTTTAAAATGTAGATCTAGAAGCCAACTCCCAACCAATGCCCTCTAGCTTGCACTCTTTGATGGCTACTAGAGGTTAGCAAATAAAACCTCTTGCACACCACCGAAGCCCTATGGTTTGCAATCTATGCTAGCTACCAATGGTATTTCGCTGCCATTGAAAAGAAAACTTCTACTCAAGGTTTGTTGAACACACAGTAGGACTGAGAGGGGGGGGTGAATCAGTCTGGAACTTCAAAACAATTTAATTATAAACAGCATCAACTAACTTAGCAACAACACATTAATCATCAACACATGAGCAACAACCATCAACACATGAACACCAGATTTATGTGGAAAACCAAAACAAGGAAAAACCACGGTGAGAATCTAAATCACAATATGAATAAGAATGATTACAAAGTTTAAGGCTCATTGCCAAGGAGCAACAACACCTGAAAGACTTGCAAGGCTAAGGTACACTACCTTAGGGCGAGATACAAGGACTTGCACAACCACAACTCATTGCTTCAAGGCAAGATACACACAACTGCCAAAGGACTCACCATCAATCAGCAACGAAGAAAATAACTGAATTGAAACTGAGGATTCTCCTAAACATGAAATTGTCCTTGAACAACTAGATCAAGCAACCAACATCATGGCAAACATCTTTGATAACCTCTACTGTCACAACACACTATTTTACTGAATATATCACCTTCAAAGCTCTATCTTCCTCACTGTTCCAATCTCATATCTACTTGCATATCATTCACATACACTTCTCATCAATTCACACATACTCCACTTCATGCCACATGCCACATACCCCACTACCATGTCACACTCAACTCATACATCCACACTTCTTAAATATGAGATAAATCATTGAAAACTTAATTTGGAAAGCCAAAACAGAATAGGAAATATTACACAAAATAAGCCACCCGAACCAAAATTACTCAAAGTGATCCTCTCTAGGAGAAAGAGGGAACCAAAACATATTACAATACATCCTTCCAAGATTAATCCAACGATCCACACACGCTAATACATTATCCAAAGTCATTACCAAACATAACGTGTAGATATAGCAATCAGTCAGCCACAGAACATCTTCCGATGCAAAATACTTCATGCAGATCTCCACGCACCATGGTGACACCCATAACAACATCTCAAAACAACTTCCAACTCATATCTGGACCAAAAAAATATGATCCAAACATCGAGTCATAACATAATTGAATATCTTGAACATAAATCAACAAAGCTCTCTTGCGAAACAAAGAAACCATTTAAGAAACATACTGAGAATACTGTGCATGCCATGAAACCATGTCCACTAAACCAAAACACAATCTGTAACATATCTGGGAGGGCACTAAAGGCTTCCTGGACCATTCTGACAGACACACTTCCTACCAGAGAACAGAGATAACTACAGAATGCCACAACCAACACCAAAAGTACTGAACTCAATCTACAACACAAAACACAACTGCAATAATTGAGCATATCCAGACCAACATCCATCCAGCTAACCAAGTTTGACATCAATCACAACCATACAAGCTCATGCTTCCAACAGGTATTATATTGCATTCCTAAGTTCTCTAAGTGCAATGATCTAATGGTTCTTATTAGACTTCAAATTTCCACACCTAGAGGAAAATTGAGCAAGCACACCACACTGAAATATAAGCGTTTGTTAAGAGTATGCCTGTAATGTCCCCTTTAAATTTTCCTTATTTTTCTTTAAATAATAAAATCTAACTCACAATTATAACAGCACGATCAACTATAAATATAATATAAACCTACCCTCTAGCTTACACTCTATGATGGTTGTTTATGCTGAATTGTAACCTATTTATAAACCCGAAATGATCCACCACTAAACCCTAGATCTACAAATTCATCCAACAAAACTCAATAGAGAATCTACAAATACATGAAAACACATAAAATAACCAAAGCTATACCTTCACATGCAAGAGAGGCTTCTCTCCATTGTTCTCCTATCCTCCATGATCTTGTATTGATGATGATTTGCTCTCAGATCTGTACACACTTGCACAAGAGCTCAAGAATGGATGCGGTTGTGATGATGTATGGCTAAAAGTGTGATGATGTATTGCTAGAGTGATTTTGGCATTATGTAAGTATGATTGCTTGTAGATGTGATGTAGAATTAGGGGAGGAAACCTCTTTTATAAAGATCATCCTAAAAATGGATAGTTTAGATTAAGAGGTGGGACTGTGAATGACCAGGATCACATAGGTGAAAGAGACTAATTAGGATTTGAGGGTAGATAGAGATGAAGGGAGAAGCTTAAGAGATGGGTTGACTTTGAAGAAAACACAAAGTGAATGAAGAGACAATTGACACTTTTCGCATGCCTTCGAATTTAGATTGTGATCCATTTAACAAGTTGGAAGGCTAGGATTTAAAGAGGAAAAAGGTAAGAGAATTAATTAAATAAATAAAATGTTTATTTAATTAATAAAGGAAAGAGCTAGCTAAATTAAATAAATATAATATTTATTTAATTTATGAGAGGAGGTGGAATTAAATAAATAATATCTATTTAATTTAGAAAGAAGAGGCTTAGTGAATTAATTAAATTAATAGAAATATTTATTTAATTAATAGTGGAAGAGGCTAATGAATTAATTAAATAAATAAAAATAAAAGACATTAGGATAAATAATTAAATAAATAATAAATATTTATTTAATTAAAGTACAATTTTAGGTGTCTACAATGGCAACCAAAGGTTGGCCAATAAAACAACCTCTTGCCTACCATCGAGGCCCCCTATTGTTTGCAATCTACACTAGCTACCAATGGTATTTTACAGCCATTGGAAAAAAAACTTCTGCCCAAGGTATTATATTGCCTTCCTAAATTCTCCAAGTGCAAGACTTCAAATTTCCACACCTAAGAGGAAAACTAAGCAAACACACGAAACTATAATAGAAGCATTGTTAAGAGTATGGTTGGAATGTCCCCTTTAAAATTTCCTTATTTTTCTTTAAATAATTAAATCTAACTCACAATTATAGCAGCACAATCAATTATGTATAATATCAACTTAAAGAACTGCAATTTTAATTGTTTGTTTCGATTCAGATATAATATTCAAAATATATCTCAAACAAAAGGGAACTTATCCTTTGTATCTGTTGTTAATTATCCCAAATCTGCAATTATCTATCTTCACTAAAATGTCTTTGAATTGTATCCAAATCTCCCTGTATTAATGGTTTTTATCTGCTGACTCAACAATGGAAATTAGGGGGGTTTTGTCCTCCAATTTCAGGCTTTGAGGAGTTTTTCCCTAAGGTCGCTGAAAAAAAATCCATGCTTCACAAGTTGTAGTAATTAGATACAAAATGTATTCAATGATGATGCTCCTTCTCCTTGCTTGGTCTCTCTTAAATACCTTTTTCCTAGACATACCTCTTGATGTTATTAAAGATAAACTTTAATTATAATTTTATTTTAACTATTACATAACATTTGTTTGAGTATAATTTAATCTTGAAGAGGGGAAATTACAATCTGCTCTTCCCAAGATTTCTTGCACTCAAGCAATCACAAACTCGGATGCTCTTAGAGTTACCAAGATCCCAAATCCTCCTTGGAGATTTATAACTCTCAATCCTTAATCATCCTTGTGATGTAGTTAACTTTTGCAATGCTACTGTTAGATAATTAGGAATTGGAAACTCTACACCAAGTGATGCTTCTCCAACTGTTTCAATAATGCTTGACTCTATAATACAATGATGTCCTTGAAGAGTTAATCCATCTTGGAGAACAACGAGTACCGAGTATGTTTTGCCAATCCAAGCAATTAATCGCTATAGACTTTAAAAGCCGAAACATGAGATGAAAACCCACTACAATTAAACCCATGTTTCCTCTTCAAATAAAAGAGTTGCAACCTTTGCAATCGATGCCCACTTGCTAATGAATTATTCAATATCTGTGGAGAAGATGAATGTTTCCCAACATATGTCATTTCTTCAAGCATTCCTCAAACTCTAATCTGTGAGAACATCTCAATGAGGTCTTCCCCTAGAAATATCTTTGAAGAAGCACTATCCTACGTTACATTCCTCCAATTGCTGGCCATACATACTCTATGAGGTCTAACCATGTCCTTTCACGACATAAAAATCCTCATACCTTGCATCATATGCAAAATTTTGGGAGCATAATTATCTCCTTCCAGCATAGGTATATCCGTGTACTCTCTATTCCCTCTATCAACATAAGCATGATAAGCAAATGGCTGCCTACAAAAAGGATCTGTTGTACCAAGTATCTTGTAGTCCCCAACTTCTCTTGGCATCTCTATGCATGTCATTTCAACCTCATAACATTGGTTGATTGTGATCATATCAATATGAAGTATAGCTGCCATTTGAATTTCATTAGCCCAAACAGCTATGTAGGTGAATTTTGAATCAGCTATTGGTTAACTCTTCTATGCAAGAACCAATACGCTACTTTCTGCCAATGCTTGCCTTCCTGCCCACTTATCCAAAATGTAAGACATAGGAGCACTATACCTATGCACTATGGATGGTACTAGCTGCCTTAGAATAGTGGTAAAGATAAATTCTTCCTCCCCATTTCCAATGGTGACAAAAAGATCTTCACTCTACAATATATTCCCTTAATAGATAGATGGTAGGAGTATGTTCTTATTATAATTCCATAAACTAACCGCCATCTGCAGTATGAACTTCCATATGCTAGTGTGAGTTTTGTGGGATGATGTTACTGTTGTCATTTTATGACACCCTTGGTCCATCAGTGAGAACCGATCAGAGATATGTTCCATGGACCAGCGCTGCCCCAGTTGATCAAGGAGAAAAGCAATGGAATTATGAAGTGTGAAGTGTTGTCTTGTCAGAAGGAAGTTCCTAAGTCTTCAACCTCGGAACTCCGGAACCCCCAGGTTCCCAAGTTCCTAGTTCTTCTACCCTGGAACCCCCAGGTTCCCAAGTTCCTAAGTCTTCAACCCCAGAACTCCGAAACCCCCAGGTTCCCAAGTTCCTAGTTTTTCAACCCCGGAACTCCGGAGTTCCCAAGTTCCTAGTTCTTCAACCCCGGAACCCCCAGGTTCCCAAGTTCCTAGTTCTTCTACCCCGGAACCCTCAGGTTCCCATGTTGCTAAGTCTTCCCAACTTCGGTCCCAGGTCTCCGAAGTTTCCCCAACTTCGGCGACCCAAGTCTCCGAAGTCTTCCAAACTACTTCTGGCTTGCAACACTTCCGGATGGCGTGATTGACACTCAAAGCTTTAAATGCTCCAATAGCTTTGGTGACTTATGCACCTTCTTTTGTGGAGCCACAAGTGTGCATTTAATGTTTTTGGCAGGATTTTCATCAAGGGAAGTACGAGGCCATGCTTGTTGTAGTGACTTATGGCATGTCTGCATACTCTGACTTTGGAAGGTCAGTCAATCCACCCTTCTCAGAATTGCCTTTTGTGGAAATGGCTAGGTTGCTTGCATGTACAAGTCAAGTGCATGCACTTCCCTGCACTCCCAGACTGCCATACAGGGGTCATGATCACTCTTGTAACCATTTTTCTATATAAAGGTTGTTAAGCCTCATAGTAGAAGGTTCTCTCCCTGCTGGCTTGAGCTATTCCATGCTATCCCACTTCTCTTGTATTTATCTTGCATTGTGCAACTGTAAGTTTGGTCATTGGCCTTATAATTAATTGAAATCACCATTTTTGCCTACTTTCAACTTATGTATGTTGTGTATGTTTCCTTACCTTCATCATAGGTGTATGTTTTGTGGTTCTTCTCTCATTTATGATGTGTTAAATTTATTTATGAGTGTGACTTGTGGGAAACCTTCTCCCCTCTTGGCATTCAGTGAATTCTAACCTTCATACATGCATTGGGGTCACTCATACAACTGAAGTTTGTGCATCTCCTGGCTATTTCAGTTGATTTTTGTGTCATTTCAGGTAGGGAGAGGAACAATCTCTTCTTGGTGCATCACCTCCTTTTATTTCAAGCATTTCTCTCTTCCCTTTACCTTTTCAAGTTGTTAGAATAGGCTTACGAGTAAGTTTTGAAGTGTTGAGTTGGTTCAACACCTGCACTTGGACTGAGAAGGAAGTCGGCCTTCTCCGGAGATTCAACCCCCTTGCGCAAGGTCCCACACTTCGGGGTTGTTTCCATGTTTCACAAGGTTGCTGAGTTGATAGCTCAACAAGGGTGCGAGCTTTTGTGATAACAGTTTTTGGCATGCCCGGTGGGACTTAGTTCGACATACATGCTAAGGATTCAGTGTTAATTCTTAGTGTTTCAGCCTTTAGAGGCAGTCATCTCTCAAGCACTTGGCAACTCTGCTCAACAAGTCCAATTCTTGTTCATACGATGTTCCTAACTCTGGAACCCCGAAACCCCCAGGTTCCGAAGTGCCTAAGTCCTCAACTCCGGAACCTTGAGGTTCCAAAGTCATGCAGTCCTAAGTGCAAGCCAACTAAAGATTCGATGTGTTCTTTAGTTCATCAAGCCTTTGGAGGCAACATCTTTCAAGCACCTCGCGACTCTGCAATCATTTGGTGGATCTATGGTATGTTATCAGTCTCTAGTTGAGAGGGTTCGTCTGCTCTCTTTAAGTATTTTGTTAAACAAGCTCCATCTCTTTCAAATGCTTTAATATGAGTTCGTATCATGGGTGTAACTTCTATTCACCCCCATTCTATGAGAATGTCTGCCATTTTTCCCCTCCTTACCAACAGGACCGAACTAGGACTGCTCCTAGTTTCAACCCAAACAACTTCACTTCAGCAATAGGTGGGTACTTTCCTAACGCTTGCCACCCACCCACCCCTGCTCAACCTTATTGGCAGCCCAACTAGCCCCAAGATGACAAAAAAAGGCAAATTGCAGAAATCAAAAGTGTGTTGCTTGATTTCACCAAGCAGCTCAAAGAGTTGAAGAGACAACAGGAGTGGGATTTACAGCAAGATCAGCTTGCTTATCAGGCTCAACTTTAGCAACAACAGATGGGAGCCCAAAGACAACATAGGGAGTTCCTTGCAAGGCAGCTTGCCTTTGCTAGGAAGAAAGAAATTGAGCAACTAGCAGCCATAGAGATGTGGCTTATACAGGAGGAGGTTTTTGCCCCTAAGGTTCCTAAGTTTGAAATCCCAAGCTTCAAGTAGGAGAGACCTCCCAAGCCTTCAACTTCCCCCCCTAGTTTTAAAGTTTCAGGTTTCAAGGGAGCTCCAGTTGTTGTTATACAAGAGCCTTCTCCTCGGTGCCTTTTGCAAAACACCCCACCACCTAGGCCCTTTCCTGATGCTATCTCCCTTTTTAAGGGCAGACCTGTTGTATGGAGGACGGATGGTTCCCACCCTCATGATGACGAAGGGGTTCAATCATCCATTGGTGAATCTTCATATGATCTAAAGGAGGAAGAATCGACAATGCTGCAAGAGGATATTGAGAATTAATCAGTTGCAACAGTAGATCATTGAACAAGAGTGTGAAGGAAAAGAAGAGGACATTGTCCTCTCATTTGACAATCTTCCTTTATTGATCATGAGGAGAAGGATATGTCTACACCTCCCCCGGTGGTAGCTCTGGAGCAAAATGCTAGTCTTGAGGAGGGCACAAGGGGTAATGTTTGTACTACAGATTGCATGGCGGATGGATCATGCCATGAACCTGAGGTTGTTGCATTTTGTTGCCTAGAGGAGGAAACAAAAACAAAGAGACAATCTAAAGATTTTAGATCTTCTTGTGAGGTGTCTCATAATCCTAAGATATGTGCTGATGAGTTGGATATTAGCACATGTGATTATGATGTATGTTGGTTCTCCCATATCCCTGAAAGTGATGATGTTGAGTATGAGGTCTTCATTCAAGGTGAAGATGTTTCTTTTGGCATTAGGGATGATGTGCCTGAGCTTGAATGTTTCACTTGAGACCAACATGCCAAGTTTGACGACATTGAGCATCAACATGTTGGTCATGCCAACAGTCTTTTGGTTGCTCAACTTGACAGTATACCCGAGATTCAAAGTTTCCAATTTTATGTGTCTGAAGAGCCCCCTTGTGCAGGCCAAGACAGAGATATGGTATACTTTTCATCACCGTGTGAGTTCGAGGCCTTTTCCTTTGGTTTTGACTCACACCAAGAGGAGGTCGGCTATTGTGAAAAAAATGATGCCCCCTTGTATGATAGAGATGCTTCTCTTTTACAAGGAATAGTTCTTTTGATGCTAGCCAACTCCTAAAAAACTCCCCCCTTGCTACTATATGTATGCTTCATGCATCCCCGGATGTCTCAGGTGGCTATTTTCTATGGCTTCCCTATGGTGGCAAGGTGAATGGCGAAGTGTTCTTTCACCACATGAGTAGTATGTATGATCTAATGCATGCATACAAGAGATTTCAACCATTGCAGCTAGATGGTGAATGTAACAATGGTACGAGGGGGATCAACTCCTTCAAAAGGCTCCTCTTTGACAGAGGCAATAGCATCATTTGCCTCTTATTGTAGCAATGTAAATAATAGTTAGGTTTCTTGTTTTCCAAGAAGTGCACGAGCACAGGCTGTTCCCCTTCAGAATGGTTGATCTTGATTCTTTGCAGATTACAGAAGAGAGAGTTTTCTTCTTTCTTGCAGTTGTGACTCTGTGCCCAATGGATTACACAGGCTTCTGGACTTCATGCTTAGCAGGCAAGCATCCCGCAGAAATCGCCAAAAATATTGTCATTTTATGACACCCTTGGTCCATCAGTGAGAACCGATCAGAGATATGTTCCATGGACCAACGCTGCCCCAGTTGATCAAGGAGAAAAGCAATGGAATTATGAAATGTGAAGTGTTGTCTTGTCAGAAGTAAGTTCCTAAGTCTTCAACCCGGGAACTCCGGAACCCCCAAATTCTCAAGTTCCTCATTCTTCTAGCCCGAAACTCTGGAACCCCCAGGTCCCCAAGTTCCTAGTTCTTCTACCCCGGAACTCCGGAACCCCCAAGTTCCCAAGTTCCTAAGTCTTCAACCCCAAAACTTTGGAACCCCCAGGTTCCCAAGTTCCTAGTTCTTCAACCCCGAAACTCCGGAACCCCCAGGTTCCCGAGTTCCTAAGTCTTCAACCCCGGAACTCCGGAACCCCCAAGTTCCCAAGTTCCTAAGTCTTCAACCCCGGAACTCCAGAACCCCCAAGTTCCCAAGTTCCTAATTCTTCTAGCCCGAACCTCCGAAACCCCTAGGTTCCCAAGTTCCTAGTTCTTCTACCCCAGAACTCCGGAACCCCCAGGTTCCCAAGTTCCTAAGTTTTCAACCCCGGAACTTTGGAACCCCCAGGTTCCCAAGTTCCTAGTTCTTCAACCCTGGAACTCTGGAACCCCTAGGTTCCCAAGTTCCTAGTTCTTCTACCCCGAAACTTCGGAACCCCCAGGTTCCCAAGTTCCTAGTTCTTCAACCCCAGAACTCCCAAACCCCCAGGTTCCAAAGTCCCTAAGTTCTTCAACCCTAGAACTCCCCCAGGTTCCAAAGTTCCTAAGTTCTTCAACCCTAGAACTCCCCCAAGTTCCCAAGTTCCTATTTCTTCAACCCTGGAACTCCGGAACCCCCAGATTCCCGGGTTCCTAATTCTTCTACCCCGAAACTCTGAAACCCCCAGGTTCCCAGGTTCCTAATTCTTCTACCCCGGAACTCCAAAACCCCGAAGTTCCCAAGTTGCTAAGTCTTCCCAACTTCCGTGACCCAGGTCTCTGAAGTTTCCCCAACTTCGGCGACCCTGGTCTCCGAAGTCTTCCAAACTACTTTTGGCTTGCAACACTTCCGGAAAGCATGATCGACACTCAAAGCTTTAAATGCTCCGACAGCTTTGGTGACTTATGCACCTTCTTTTGTGGAGCCACAGGGGTGCATTTAATGTTTTTGGCAGGATTTCCATCAAGGGAAGTACGAGGCCATGCTTGTTGTGGTGACTTATGTCATGTCTGCATACTCTGACTTTGGAAGGTCAGTCAATCCACCCTTCTCAGAATTGTCTTTTGTGGGTATGGCTAGGTGGCTTGCATGTACAAGTCAAGTGCATGCACTTCCTTGCACTCCTAGACTAACATAGAAGGGTCATGATCACTCTTGTAACCATTTTTCTATATAAAGGTTGTTAAGCCTCATTGTAAAGGGTTCTCTCCCTGCTGGCTTGAGCTATTCCATTCTCTCCCACTTCTCTTGTATTTATCTTGCATTTGTGCAACTGTAAGTTTGGCCATTAGCCTTATAATTAATTGAAATCACCATTCTTGCCTACTTTCAACTTATGTATGCTATGTATGTTTCCTTACCTTCATCATAGGTGTATGTTTTGTGGTTCTTCTCTCATATATGTTGTGTTAAATTCATTTGAGTGTGACTTGTGGGAAACCTTCTCCCCTCTTGGCATTCAATGAATTCTAACCTTCACACATGCATTGGGGTCAATCGTACAACTGAAGTTTGTGCATCTCCTGGGTGTTTCAGTTGATTTTTTGTGTCATTTCAGGTAGGGAGAGGAACAATCTCTTCTTGGTGCATCACCTCCTTTTATTTCAAGCATTTCTCTCTTCCCTTTACCTCTACAATTTGTTAGGATAGGCCTAGGAGTTAGTTTTGAAGTGTTGAGTTGGTTCAACACCTGCACCTGGATTGAGAAGGAAGTCGGCCTTCTCCAGAGATTCAACCCCCTTGTGCAAGGTTCCACACTTCAGGGTTGTTTCCATGTTTCACAAGGTTGCTGAGTTGATAGCTCAACAAGGGTGCAAGCTTTTGTGATAATAGTTACCTTCAGAGCAAAGGTTCCATCCAATGAATACCATAATAAGAAGATGGGAAATGTTGTACCATTGCCACTTCCCCTACTTGCAAGGGAACCTTCACAAGTTACCCCTTGCTTACAAAACTCCATTCTCAAGTGCCATCCTCTATCATGTGGCCTTCCTAGAGGTACATTATGAGACAATATGCTTTGCTCAGCCCAAGTACTATAAAATTTATACTCGTTCATATATCTGACACTATGTCTATCTTTCAACTACAATTGGGAACACTTGTATTAACAAAAGCATAAGGGAACCTTCACAAGTTACTCCTTGCTTACAAAACTCCATTCTCATGTGCCATCCTCTATCATGTGGTCTTCCTAGAGGTCCATTATGAAAAAATATGCTTTACTCAACCCAAGTACTACAAAATTTACGTTCATTCATATATCTCACACTATGTCTATCTTTCAACTACTATTGAGAACACTTGTATTAACAAAAGCATAAGGGAACCTTCACAAAAGATCCTAGGCAATGAATACAAACTCTTGATTGTCGCAAACATCCAAGCCAATAGTAAAGTGTTGCATCCTCTGCCCTAAATACCAAGATCCCACTTCTTTGTGCATAGATAATTTTGCATTTGAGTAAAAGGATCTAGGTGTCCTTTACTACAAGCCGTATCTTTCATTTTTCCCCATGCTTGAAGTACTTTCCATGATGACAAAAATATTAAAAGAGCATACATAAAGTAAATATATGTTATTATTATCTCTTCCATATTTTAAATTGTACTTGTAAGAATGATTGGATTTCTTTCCCTTTTCTTCCTTGATGATGTTAAACAAACTAACCTTTGTTAAGCAAGCTAACCTTTCTTAGCCCTTGGTGAATTAAAGGATCAACCACTCCAAATTGCAAACCTAAGACTAAGTGCTTTGTCATCATCTCCCAAGATTCCCATATAGGATGTAGGAGTACACCTAGTTGTTGCCTTAACTCTTGCTTTTCATTATCCATGGGAGCAAAGTTTTCCTTAGAGCCCTATAGATGTTTTACTCGAGTAGTTATCAACTTAGCTTCTTTTGCCCTTTACCATTCCTCACATAATTTCAATTTCCACATTACATTTTTTGCACTTGCCTGAAATGAGGTAAGCTTCCCTATTTTTTCTAATTTGAAAGGATTTGAAGTGTTACAACATTCCTTGTGACCTGAATCTATATCATGAGGAATAGTGGAGCCCAATGCTATATCCTCCATGCTTTTATGCTCGTCAACAACATTGTCTTGTAGATTAATTTTATTCTACTTTGTTTCATGGATTCCTTCTATTCTTGCTTACTGATCTATTCCTTCTTAATATTTGGTAGCTTTGGTTTTAACCACTTTACTTTTGGCTTATGATCTACAAATTCTTCCTTGACCTCTTCCTTTTGTAAATTTGAAACTGGTGTATTTGTGACCGGTTCCAAGGTCTCCTTGGTCTCTTCTTTTGCTTTTTCTAAGTCCTTTTCAAAATAAATTTTACTCTATGGTATTAACAAATCTAGAAATCTATGCCTCTAGATCACCCTTGGCTCAAACATTTCTTCTTCTCTACGAATTAAAGTAGGTCATAGAGGTCTACCTACAGAACCAACAACTGCTCTCTATGTGCAATTGTTTTGATTTTTGTTGTTGGTTCCTAAAGTGCTTGCCCCACTATTCTGATTTTTGGACACATTCATATTACTTTGCATCATGTGGAGCATTTGACCCAGCATGTCGATCATTACATCAATCTTATTACTTTATCAAAATCCATCTTTAATTAATAGTTCATAATGAGAATAATCCTTAGATTTTGTAGGCAACTCTCCTCAAACAATTCATATAACCTCCACTAATTGGAAATGACACTGCATATTGGAAACCTAGAGTTCGATAACAAGAAGCTGATATTGTTTTGATTAATTGATGATATTTGTTGAACAAACTTTGACACTGATATTGTAAAACCGATGTGATGATGAACAACTTAAATAACCTCTAGCAAAGTCAACATGTTTGTTGTTTCAATGTTGATATCTGAAAATATTTTTAATTTGCTCTCAAAACCCTCATCAAATGACAAAGGCCACTTCTTTGCTAATAAAGAGTTACTAATATGCTGATGTGAAACCATAGCAGCATTATTCGTTTGGGGAATCAATTGGCAAAGCAAAAAGTATAAGGTTTATTTTTAAATTGGGAAAAAATCAGACTTACAAAAAAATGTAAAAAATTGAAGAAAAACAGTCAAATTTTACTCTTTCTTTATATTTAAGGCCATTTCCATAGTATAGAGATACTGTAAGCAAATAAAACTAAGTTGTGAATCAGGTTGGGTACAAGTTCGGGTACAGCAAAAAAAAAATTGGAAGTTAGGTACATTTAGGTACATCCGTATTAAACACATAAAAATAATAAACATATACATTTTTACAAGACAAGAATTAAAAAAGTGTAATTATAATGTTAATTATTTTATATACAACTTAATAAATTAATATTATAATAAGAAATAATAAATATAAATTAAAAGATTATATATCATATAATATTATATATGTTAATTTGGGCCCGTTCATGGGCAAGATAAGGTTAATCTTAGTACTGAGAGGGGCTCGGACAATGCCTAGACTAAACCAGAGCAAGGGTGGATCAAAACTAATTTTGATGGAGTGTCGAGATGTATTCCGGGCATTTCAAGTGCAAGGTGTGTTGCTTGTAACGAAGATGGTCATATTTTGTTTAAAGGAGCCTAGCGTCTACAAGATGGAACAAACAATGAAGCGCAAGCGCAAGCAGCCTTACTTGCGGTCGAACTAGCGAGTAATTTGAAGGCTCCGAAGGTGCATTTGGAAGGTGATTCTCAAGTAATTATGGAGGCAATTGTTAAAGGATCTTCTTCGTGTTGGTGTATCAATAAGTTTGTATCATTTGTTCAAAATTAAGATCCTTTCAAGACTTCCGAATTTCACACATAGGCGGACTGGTAATGGGGTGGCGGATTACCTATCGAATGTGGCTTGTGAGTTGCATCATTTTGTAACTAAGTGGTGGGGGGCCATTGATGAAGAGACACACTGGGACGCCTAGTTGGCTGTTTGGGCCGAATTTTTAGTGACAAGATGTACCACTACCGTATCATGGTTTGATTTTTCATTTATGAAACGGAGGCTGCATTAAGGGAAATGTGCAAAAGTGGTTGGTTTGCAATGCTTTCATTCCTGGAGATGTACGAGCCTTTAATGCAAGCTTTTATTAATGCATTGGAAAAAATGTGCTATCATTTCGGACTGAAAGGCAGCGGTCTACGAATTTTTCCAATGTTGCCTTTATTGTTTTCTTTCCAGTTGGTGTAGTGTTTTGAAGGTTCTTGCCCCTGTTTTCTAAAGGTTGGCAGAGTATTCTGGTTTGAGGTGGTGGAGAGTGCGGCGGTTTGGCAAGGATGGAGGCCAACTTCACGCTCAAGACCAAGAAGCAGCTTTGTCCGTTTCTTGGGCCTTTTATGGCAAGAAGGTTGAATGGGATGTTTTTGTACAAAGATGAAATGTTGGTGAAATGCATCCAGAGATTAATGGGGGGGGGGATTGGTTTTGTGGAGCATCGCTACAGAACGAATATGGATGCTTACTCCCTAATTGTTGCAGGGGGGTTGGAATTGGAGCAATCTTTGGAACCGATAAAAAAAGGTGGCGGAAGCAATTATTCCAAAAGATTACAGCTTAAACCTAGAATCCATCTTTGAATGGGCGGTCCCTGGTAGGGGCTTCGACTTGTGTGAAGGCATTGTGAATTTTCATCGCTTGTCAGGACAGAAATACATTCCTTTCCTGAGGGGACAGAATAGCAGATGTTATGCTCGATTCAAGGCAGAGGCACAAATTGGGTGGGAGGCCTTGAAGTTGTTTGTGAACTTGATGGAGGTCGAAGAGGAGCTATAGTGTGCCATTGAGGAGGCCAGAGCCCTTGACAATGTTGGTACGAGTGCAGATGGACGAGACCGAGCAAGCAAACGGAGGCGGTTGGACCCGAGCTCATCTTCTGGTTAGATCTGTTCATGGAGTTTTGACTGGTTTTGTGGTTCGGGATTAATTCCC
This sequence comes from Cryptomeria japonica, assembly GCF_030272615.1. Taxonomy (NCBI): domain Eukaryota; kingdom Viridiplantae; phylum Streptophyta; class Pinopsida; order Cupressales; family Cupressaceae; genus Cryptomeria; species Cryptomeria japonica. The sequence goes on along the minus strand of NC_081411.1, from coordinate 442,875,355 downwards.
TATTTTTTGTTTCCAATGCAGTTTCGTATAGTGTTTTATTGTTTAAACTCTCTGTTATTGATATTGTTACGAGCCATTTTGGAATGCTCGGACTGTTTATTTTTTGTTTGAAGATATAGTGATGGGTACTGGTAAGGGTACAAGGTGGTTTTTGAAGATGGTTTGTAAAGGTGGTTTTTGAAGATGGTTTGTAAGGGTGGTTTTCGAGAGGGTGGTTTGGGACTGTTAGACATTTTTGGCAGTTATTGTATACTTTCTATTATAAATTAATAAAATCTCAAATATTACCATCAAAAAAAATATATATGTTAATTTGAATTAACAATATAATATTAATAATTAGTTATTATACTATAAATATAGTTTATTATGAACATATATTATTAAACATTTATATTCATTATAAATTAAATTATAAAATATTAAATATTAAACTATGAATCTATTACAATGTATATTTAATATTTTAAACATTTATTGAACATTATTAATTAAATTGTATATTATAATAATTATATTAATTAATTGAAATTATATATTATAATTTATAATTAACAAATAAAAATTTTATAACCTAAAACTATTAAAAATAAATCTATGTGAAACAACTAAATCGAATGTTCACATTTGTCAAATAAATAAAAATAAAACTCTTTGAAACAATTAAATCGAATGTTCACATCTATCTGTCAAACTCCCAAGTATATACATACTGCAAGCCCTTCATGCTCGATGAATGGTCGGACCTCAAAAAATGATACAAAAAACGGGAAACCATGCTCAAACCTTGTCGGAATCTGCCTGGAAACCCCACGTTGATAATGGATTTGATCAGATACAGCTAGAGATTGTATGAAACTTAGGAACATAATAATAAAATAGTCTTTGTCATGAGACCAAAAAAACTTTGATTTTGCCTTCTTTCATGTCAATTTTGCCTTCTTTCTCCACTACAACGACCGGAATGATCTATCTCCTACCACACAACGCGATAGATAGCAGATTCATGGCTTATTTGTGCACTTTCGTGAGCATTTTAGGTTTTTGCAAGCTTTTTAGGGATGCCTGATATATTTGTGATTTTTTCCCAATTAGACGCGGGATCTTTCGCAATTAAAATGCAATAAAAATCATTGACAATTGTTGACCCGATTTTGGCGATTTTCTAGGAAAAAAATCAAGGCCAGAGACAATTCCCAAATAATCGCATCTGATCACGATTTTTTCCAGTTTTATGCTTCTTTGTGTGAAACAATGGTGTAGAGAAGCTTATGTAAACTTGAAGCTCGATCTCTTTAGTGCCCTAGTCTCCCACATATATCACTTGCTTTCAAACCATTGATTTATATTATTTAGGACTTGATTTTCCTTTACCTAGTCACTACTATTACGAATAGAGCTCTTGAGTTTAAAAGGGGAAAAATATTGGGAATTGATGTCTTATAAATACACAATTATCTTTGACAAATATGTTCTGCCATGTTATCAAACGTCCCTTTAGGCATGCATCATTTGTTGGTTTCTCTTTCATAGACTAGCAAGAGCTCTGACACCATTTGTAATGTCCCCTTTAAATTTCCCTTATTTATCTTTATATAATAAAATCTAATTCACAATTATAACAGCATTTTTCTTTATATAATAAAATCTAATCCACAATTATAGCAGCACAATCAATTATATATATGATATAACTACAAAATACTGCAATTTTCATAGTTTATTTTAATTCAGATACAGTATCTAGGATAAATTTCAGACAGAGAAAACTTCTCCTTTGTACCTATTGTTAAATATCCCAAGTACGCAATGATCTATCTTCTCACTAGAATGTTTTTAATTTTAAATCGTCTCCAAATCTGCCTAAATTAGGGGTTTTCATCCTCTAATTTCAAGCCTTGACAGGTTTTGACAGATTTTGCCCTCAAGTGATTGAACCACAGTCTACGCTTCACAAGGAAAAAAAAATAGATATAAAACGTATTCAACGATGATGCTCCTTCTCCTTGTTTAGTCCCTCTTAAATACCTTTTTCTCCAATAGAAAGAAACCTTTGCATACCTCTTGTTATTATTAAAAATAAACTTTAGTTATAATTTTATTTTATCTATTCTTCGTTTGGACACAGTTTAAGTTTGAAGAGGGGACATTATGATGGTTCTTTTCCAGGTTTCTTAGATAAGAAAAATGCTTTGAAATTTAAGGACAGTCTATTATGTCCAAAGATATTTAGGAGTGGATAAGCTAATTTACCTAATGCTTACAAGGTTACTCCTGCAAGAGATTTTGGGGTCTTTTGGAGAGACTGAAGACGGACTAATAGGAACCTTTCTTCTTTAATGACACTTATACTCTATTAAACAAGTATGGACACAAGATTCATGTTTTCTGTCAGTTGAGTAATGAGGGGGGCGCAAAACCTGATGATTAATGATAGTATAGGTGCCAAAGTATAGAAGACTAGAAAGTGAAAATGCTTTAAGTGGAGAGTATTGAGTTGGTTGAAGAAGCTAAGGCTCACCAACATTACCTATGTTAAATGACATTAAGAAAAAACAATGCAGTGCACCATTTTGCAGTGAAAAGTAGCTAAAACCTTTTATGGGTGCATAAAAAGCAGATTATAGGAGACTCTGTGTGCCTTGCAATGGAAAACAACACTGGGAGAATAAATCTGGATGATTGGAGACCACATGAGATAAGTGCCAAACTGTTCGAATTTTTTATTTTTTTGCATATGGAAGACTTGAATCAAATTTTTAGAGAGAAAAATTTAAGGATAGATCTACAGACACAATCATGTCTTCTAAGAGAATGTTGAATGATCACAAATTGATGCAAAAACAAAGATGCTAGCTTCTATTTGTCTATGGAAAGATGATCTCTCAAATGTAGCACCCTTGTTTTTGTTGATGTAACCTAGACACATGGTTTCAAAAAATAATGTAATAATATGAAAGCATATTGGCACCTAACTATACCATTGAACCCTAACCAATTAATGAACCATGTGAGAGGATGTACCCATCTGGAAAAACAAGCTGTTTGTCACTCTTATTCAACACAACCTTTTAAAATTTTAGTTATTTTTGTCATGCCAATCCTTTGCCTTGTGACGATTGGTCTTTCAAGTAGAAGAGCCAGTATACTGGCACAAAATTGTGAAGAAACATGCTGTACAATGTACAAAGTTTGTGAAGAAGAATGTAATAGGATTAACATATGAAGATGGTCCGATCTCTACTATTCACTCTGTGTGAAAATAGCTCTGGAAACTAATGCATTTACAACATCAGCAGTAGCTGGTATCATTCAATACAAAATACTTCTGAAAGAAAATTTGTCACAAAAATAACCTCAAGACCAAGGAAAACAAAATAAACAAAAATTTAAAAACCTCAAATAATAATAAAATTCATTTCACAGTTCAAAATGTCTCTTCGTGAAGAAACAATAGATCTAACACTTGGTATTACAATAATTTCATATTTGAAAACAGTCATAGATAAAACCACAGAACCAATGCCTTCATTTCACAGATAACAGAAGAATTGTTTTAGAACAAAATAAAACACAACCAAAAATGATTCGGCCGCGTACAGATTCCCAAAAAAAACTCACTGAAGCCTAGCAAGTGAATTACCTCGAGATTCTGTACAAATTGTATCGTGCTGTCAACGTTACCGGCGAAAAAAAATGGGAGGAAAAATATTACAAAACCCGACCAAAGCAGATTTTTTTTGTAAATGAGACGAACCAAAACCAATCTCCCTACGCCTACTGCTTCAATCTATTCACAGCAAACGAAAAGTAGATCTAAAAGTATCGGGACTTTAGGGCTACTAGATTTTTGACCTCGAAACAATATTTTTGAACCCTTTAAAACGAAAATATTGGTTGCGAGTTACAATTTGTTAGAGTGAGGCGAGGAATGTTTGAACTTGCCTGAAAGTTGCTTTTTTCCGGCGTGAGACAAATTTCTGGGTGAAAGCTGCTACAAAATATAGCCCATCGACTAATTAAATAAGTAATACGAACTCTTGGTCAAAATAACGCTACGAGAAGATTAATGAGGCGCAATCACGACTTGTTTAAATAAATCAATCATGAGAAGCAAATACACTCAGTGGAAGTAAGTGGAAAATCGTTGCCTCCTTATTTGATTTTTTTCATTTCTATGAAAATCACAGAAATTACCTGTAATGATTTGGAGCTCCGTTACCAAAAATCGGATTTCAAGTACTGCCCCAGTACTTCGCCTTTCCTGCAGCCTGTATTGTAGCCAAAAATGCTGACTGCTACCCAATATGGAATAGATACAGGGTTTAAAATAAACCCTGGGCACAGAATATATTTAGTTTAATTAATTAATTTACCAATTAATATCAGAAATTTTTTATTATTTTTTATATCATAAATAATGTCAAATATTTTTATGACTTTAAATAAATGGAACGGTAAAATAGAACACTGAAACAAATATTCAACAAAGAGGGGAAAAGGTGCTTTGTTATGTGTGTGGCAATTGATATTTTGTTAAAGTGTATATTTTTGTGATTCGATGTAAATTTTTGCTCACATCTATAATAGTGTAATTCTAACAAGCTAGGAAATGAATTATGTTTTGTATTTGGAATTTTGATGTGTTATTCATTTTTTAAAAATTATTAGAGAGGTTTTTGATGAAATGAGACAGTGAGGCTATTTTAATTCATATTAAATCTATGATAATATGTTGGTGAAAAGTTATAGAGTTATGTGTACTAGCTGTGATAAGTTGTGGTGAGATTTAGATGTTGTAGTTTAGCATGAAAAATTATTACAATTGTAGTTATAAATTATTTGAAAGTGTGAATGACGCACATGAATATGTAACATTGTTGGAGTGCATGTGGTGATGACTAAGAACATGGTGATGTTTTAGCGGATGTTAAGAGATCACACAAGCAACTAGGAGCAATCAAATGTTTTTATCTTCCACTATAAACCACTATAAACCATGGATGGTGTTTGGCTATAGTATAGGAAGACATGTAAGTGATTCAAGTGAAAATAGTCAAAAAGTCTTTAACCAAGTGTGAGAGATTGGTTACTTATATACAGTGTTTATTCATGTGAAGAAGTTGTGTTTGATATAATATGCAATATGTTGGCCTTGTGATATAAAATCATGTTTTGGTTGTCTAACTATCGGTATTGTGTGTGGTAGTTAGATAGTTGAAATTACATTAAGACATCTTCATGGTTATATCTACTTGCTTGTAAGGATGGAGCGAGGTTTGAGATGTTGATTGTTCAAAATGCATAAAAACTCATTGGAGGTCATGTTGGAGCTCAAATTTATGTTGCCCTTTTCCACTCTAGTTCCCTTCCATTTTTTGTGCCTATTGCATGACCCTTCATTGATAACCAATATAAGATAGGCTGCAAATATCATCATGTTAAAGTTTGTCCATGGTTGTGTGCTCCCTCCCTTTCTTTTAACTAATTCATCAAAACTCAAAAATTCAAATATTGGGTAAGTATGGAATATGTTTCTACCCTCTAACTTTAAAAGAGCTAAATGGGTATATGTGTTTCAAGTTTGCCAAAATTTGGAGTTGTTTTGAGCAACTCATGGACAATCAAAGATTTCCCTAGTTTTAGGAATCTCCACCAGCACTGATGGCAGTTATGGGAACCATCAGAACTATCGATGAGTTTCCAATTTCTTCCCTTTCATCGACCATCTACTTCCTCTTTTTTCCTTGGTTTTTTTTTTTTTTGACATTTCATTCAAGATTTTTCCTTATTCCTAGCACCATCAAAACCATTGATGGTTCATGTTCATGTTCTTGATGGAAGTGTCGATAAAAGGTAAAGATTTTTTTAAGTGTTGCCATCAACACTTCTTACTATTCTTTGAACTATCAGAACCATCGACTTGTTCCTAGCCTCCCTTACCACACCAACAAAGAAGAAGAAAAAAATTTAAGTCTTCACATCAAGAGATTATTTTGATTTTAAAACTAGCATATACCTCTCACGTGGTTACTAAAACCTCCTCCTCTATTGACTTTGTTCCTAAGGGACCCAAGTCGCCGATTTGGATGAAAATGGTGTGGCATGTGCGATTTGAAGTGGCCATCTAGTAGCATAGCTCAATGAGTGTTCCTAAAGTTCTTTTTGGTTAACTTTTGGGCAAAGATGGTTAAGTTTTAGAGAGTCAAGATTTTGGTGGTTCCAAGAATCACTAGAACCTCCGACTCATAGTTCTTGCCTGAGCACCAATCACCAACGAAGAGGCCTAATAATTTTCTAATTGCTACAATGTCAGACTTTTTATGTTCCACTTGGTTTTTTTCCATGTTTGGCATGCGATATGGCATAATCTCAACATCCATCACCTAATGGCTACGTGCCTGGTCAAGGTTTTTTATTAATGTTTGATTGTGGTTGAGCACGATTGCCAAACATTATGTGATAAGCCCAATGGCCATGCATTACATGGTAAGCGTTAAGCCCAGGCCGTAACCCACAATAGCTCCTTTTGTCAAGGGTTTGAGTTATTTAATGCCAAGAGGCATTTTAGGCCTATTCAAGTGTAATTTGAGTTTTTATGGAATTTTTGGGCCTAATGAGATGTGAGTCATGTTTTAACATGTTTTCGAGCCTATCTATTACGCATACCCATATTAATAACACCCCTCTTCTCAACTATTGAAATTGAATGTGAATCTCTCTCTTTTAGCGGGGATGCCCATTATGGGCATGATTTGTTTTCAAATCATGGATCTAAGTATGCTAAAGTGAGTCATCATAGGATTTTTCTACCTTAGGTATATGTTGGTTGTTTTTCTCATTTTAGAGCCTGGGTTTATTCAACAATAGTATTTTAGATGTCAAAAAAGTTGTAGCGCATCTATCAACACCATTGTTTAGTCCATTGAGAGACTGCAAGCTCGTGGAATAGATGAAAACTAGTATTGTAATGGGATTTTGTGTTGTCAAATGTCTCCATGACACTTTGTATGCATTCAATAGGATCTTTGATGGTTGTAAATATTTTCTCTTGCCACACTTGTGGGCATAATGCAATCTAGAGTTAAATGGATATGATAATATCTTAAAAACATTACAAGTATTATAACAATATTTCTTATGTTATGTATGAATATTCATTAATTAGTGTGTCATTTGCAAGGTTTCATATTCATTGGTGTATAGTAATACATAATTGCATGTTCTTATGTTCATGTTTGTTCTCCTTTCAATGATGTGACTCTATTTCCCAGTAGATAGGCAACAATCTAAAACCATTCATCAATCTCAAATCATTCAAATCAAACCATTAATCAATACCTTGGTTAGGTAATATTTTATGTACCTATGGTTGTTGATATAACTAGGGAAATATTCTCAAGTGAATAGTCAATATCTATATTTTATGTGGTTCATGCTTCCACGGACATATTAGCTATGTAAGGGTTACATGCAACTAGTTTGCCTTAACCTAATGATAGTATTTGGGATTAATATTGCATTTAGGTTTGGTTATAGTTGTTTTGGTTATCCATTTTGTTTAATTTGATTTGAATGCCTATTGAGGCATACTCACGAATCTAAGATAAGCTCAAAGTGTAGGAGTAATAACCCACTCTCATAAAATTGGTCATTAAACTTCCACATTTTGTTAATGAGTTTATTTCACTTGCATGATGACAACCATAGCCTCGTGAGTAAGGTTTTATTATAGGAAGTGGACCTACATTTTTTGGTGTCAGCAAATCATATGTTGTAGTTTGTACATTGATATCATCTACAAGAGATACCTAGTATATTAGATATATTTTCACATGAATTTAATTTTTGTTGTTCTCTTATTGGTATATATTTTTTTCATAGGGGTTCCCTACATATACATGTGTCTCATGTGTATATTGTGGTTTGCATGTAGGTTCATGTGTCTCCTTTATTGTACTAATTAAATTAATATAATAATCATAATTGATTTTTTATCACATAATCTTAAGGTTATCTAACATTCTAGCCTATCAATCGATCGTAAACGGGATTGCATGCCCAGCACTATATGCTTTAAAACTATACACATAATCTTCATCTAGGAATTGCAACCTTAAACTTGAAATTGTAGTTTTAACCAAGTAGCTCTAATCTTTAAAAAATGATTACCTTTGTGTACCCAAATAGAATGGTGCTTAAAAGTATTAATAAAGCATGTAATACCATCTTGATGGTAGTCAAGCCCTATGTATTAATTTAATACTTTTAAAACAAGTACATATCAATCCAATGAAAATGTCTATGTATACATCATTTTAACTATGGATGTTGATGCGATATTATTTATGTGAATGATATATTAATCAAGTAAGGTGTCAATGTTTGGGTAGATGTCTAAAATGACCTAAGGGATTTGTCCTTTCATACAAACTTGAACATTCAAATATGAATATAGCATGCTAGAGTTAGTGGAAAATAGATGGCTAGAATGAATCCATGACTAAATTTAATTTTAGCTAGGGTGGGTAAAGGTCATGTATGTGTAGTCATGAACCAAGTTTAAGCCCACCCTAGTGGTCTTAACCCTTAGGAATAAAAATAACAAGATTAAGGGTTGGGTCCAAACCACTAGGGGATGGGGACTCAAGTTCATCTCAAGGTTAAGTTAAATGACAACTTTTGCACAAGAATACAACATTCGAGTACTAGGCTACTATGCTAGAGATAAAGGGTCAAAGAGACACTAAAATGATCAGGGAAATTTGTGAATGATACATTTTCGTCTCTACAAACTTACATTATTTTAATGTAGCTATTTTCCCGCTCACTAAAAAATTATAAAAAATACAAAATGATGATTAATAAAAATGATTGAAATGCAAAGAGCCTAGAGGAATTCATTAATATTTGGTGAGCTAAGATGGATCCTTTTTGCAATCTAAGAGAGGCCCCATTCTATGAGGATTGGCATTTGAAAATAATATGATCACATTCTCAAACTTAAAAAAGATTGTGTTTAGTTATAAGTTGAAAGGAATTATAGTGAATAGTTTCAATATGTAGATATAGATAAATTAATCACAACCTAAAACAATCTAAGTCAAATAAAGGGGTAAATGAATAGTCAATTAGACATTGTAAGGTAAAATAATGCTCCTCACATAAATATCCTATGCAAATTGATTAGATAACAATAATAAATGGAGAAATAAATGTTAAAGGGTTAAAGGTTGATAAAGATATCGAAATATATGCTTATAATTTAAATAGATAAAATAATGGTACTTAGCTCTAGGTGCGATGCCAATTTTTGTTTTGACAAATGTTACCTAATGATTTGTTAATGTGTCAAAAAATTAGGGCATGTTGCATGATTGCCTTGAGACTTAAAAAATTGTTATTTTTTGCTCCATCCCACTTTCATGACTATAAAAATGACCTTTAGGCCTATAGATATGTATATGTCTAATCATAGATTATGGATCTAAACTTCATTGATTTTGATGTTTGGAACTTGTTCACCTTGATATTTGTAAATTATTTTTAAAAGGAGTGGTATTGATAAACATCATTTAGGAGCTTTCTAATTTATTCTTTAGTCAAACCCATTTACCAAGTAAATGATATGAAACAGACATTGAAGAGAGAATACAATCATGTAATATGCCCAGGATGTTTATATAATAATGATGTCATTTTCCAATGATGGTGTGTTGTGCAACAATGCTCCCTAGTACTTTTTAAATGTGCTTATTTGATTATCATAATGATTATGGTGAATCATTTCATAAGATACCCTAATGTGTAATTTTTTTTTTTTCTCATTATTCAACACATAATGGCTCAACGAAGTGAGCTAGCATAGGCCTAATTTGAATTTTAAAATTTTAGGGACTATTTTTGCGTCTATAAATTTACCTTGGGATAATGAATGGAAGTTATTTACCAACTTTTTTGTTGAAGCTTGTTTCTTGTATACTAGTCATTTCAACAAGGATAACCCTACCAAAATGGACCTATTATGAAGGAGACAAATGTAGGGTATGGATTTTTCATTATTACAAACCTAAACGAATGAGTTATGACTAATAATATAAATGTGAATGAGAGAGATCTTAGTTATTTTAATTACAGTTGTTGAATCTACCCTTTGTTCAACTTTTACATTATGGTTGTTGTGGCATGACATGGATCTAATATCAAATAACATTTAAATAGTAAAGATGAAGCAATATTGATTTTTCTATCACTTGGGAGAAACATGACCCGTGATCTAGTCCTCTTGCCACAATTTGATCCTAATTAGACAAATATGTGATGTTAGCCATTATTCTACTCGAGTGCAATGAATAGTTTTACATGCATCTAGTGGTTGAAGGTTAAATATAAGACCGCATACATGCTAATATGTCTCCTTATCTAACCCATTTCACATTGATTTATTTACCCTTTGCTTAGACCTGCACACTATATCATGTCAGCTATATTAAGAACATAAAATAAATATATGAACAAAAAGCATGAGCATCTTTGTATTAATCAAATGTGGAGATTATAGATCATCTCTTTGTTAGAAGTACGATTGTCATTGCACCAAAAGATCGACCTATTAATGCCCGATACAACCACTAGACTTATAGAATCCATAGGAGGCAGATAAGCCATGTCACAAACCTAAGCACTATGCTACACAACACTAGGAGACCAAGGGCACACACCTTGCAACAATCCCCTCCAGCGCAAGCGAGGGGGTTTTGAACTTGCGACCCAAGCTCTTATACCACTTGTTAGAAGTTTGGTTGTAATTGCACCAAAAGATAGACTTTTTAATGCTCGATACAACCACTATACTTATAGAATCCATAGGAGGTGGTTAAGCCATGTCACAAACCCAAGCGTTGCACTACACAACACAAGGAGACCAAGGGTGCACACCTTGCAACACTCTACACCAATAGACATTCCAAACCAACAACTATCTGAAACAATAAGTTTGACATCAATGACAACCACAACAACATGTATTCTTCCAACAATCGCCCCCTTTGTCATTGATGGCAACACTTGACAACACTTGACTAAACTCAACATGCAACCAAAAGTTGACCAAACTACAAAACAATACTACTCTGTCAAAAATACTGCAAATATTGCTCTTTCTCTCTCGAACTTCTCTAACTTTGTCTCTCCCCCCAAAATAAAAACTTCTCTATCTATATCTCTCCCACTTTGCCATCAAGGACAAAGGCCACAACAACACTACACACACCAATGCTCCCCCTGAGAGTAGCCACAACATCAATCCAGGAAAAGAAATAGGCATGAAAGCTCCCCTTGGAAAGATGCTACTCGTGCTTGGAATGCTTTGGTAATTAGATTGAAGAAATGGTTCAAAGATATTTTCCTAGGTAATGCTGAATTATTTCAATGTTTATAATGCCTTGTGTTTTGGCCTTTGTCTTTGATGGCAAAGGGGGAGAAAAATATACTGAAAAATGTTTAATATTCATTTTGGAGACATTATTATTGGAGAGAGTTGTTATAGGTTGCTATTCAAAGGCTTATTGTGTATGGAAACATTTTTGGTTGCTTGCCATTAATGACAAAGGGGGAGATTGTTACAAATGTGTTATTTGTTGTCATTGACATATCAAACAATGTGCTTTGGATATGTTCTGGTCCGAACATTAGCTAAGTTGAATACAATGTTGAAGTATTTGCAGTTATGCTTTTGATCGGAGGTCACTATGATTGGTTTTATGGTTTGATGTAGACAAGTTATGTTGGAAGTTGATCCTATTGATGTTAGCTTGTTTTTTATGGTGAGGACAGTTGGAAGCTTTGGCTGTGTGGTCCACATGTTTTTTGTTTTGGTCTGGACTCTTTCATTTGTGATATAACTGGTTCATGCATTATGTCATGATATCGGAGTTAGATGTATCATATATTTGTTGGTCTGGTGATTGCACGTGAATTATTCTTTTGGTCCTTTTTTTTTTTTTAGGTCCGACTTTTGTTCTATGTGTTTTATATTTTGGTCTAGTTGTATATCTTGGGTCAGAAATATGTATACACATTACAATCTTTCTTTTGGTCAACTTGGTGAGGATTTTTTCTTCTAGGTTGGTATATAAATGTGATGATTTGATAGAAAGACTGATGGTATGATGAAAGAATAAGTATCTGGTAGAATATTGAGAGGGGGGGTGAATCAATATACTAAAAAACTGATACAAAGTTCCCAAACTCAAATTCAACCACACAAAGTAAACTTATCACAGTTAAGATCAATATTCATAAGAATACTTGACATCAACCGGTTTGTCTGTTATGACAAGTTAACAGTAAACAACTTCAATCTTGTAAACATCAACAATGCTTAATCATATCTCAACATATTCATCTCTCAATGCTTCCAGTTATCATGCCTTATCAGAAGTTAATCAAATCAACAAATAAGATCATAACCACAAAAGCATTCACCACTTGACACAAATGTTTATACGTGGAAAACCCAATAGGTAAAAACCATGGTGAGATGAGACTCATAAGGATAGTTATCTGAACTCTTCTAAAGTTCTCCCTATTAGGAGCCAAGCCTATTAAAGCTTTACAATAAGTCATGTTAAGAACTAATTCCGGTTAGGAATCACCCGGTTAAGGGATTTACAAATATGCCTTGATGAAAAGCACAATACCCTATTAGGAGTAACCTCACTGGAGGATTTAAGAATCCAAGCTAATAGACCACCTTGTTAGAGGATTTAATAAGTAACCAAGCTTGTTAGAGCTTACCCAGTTAAGGGATTTCACTTCTGTTGTAATTGTTAGAAAACAACAGGTTTTTAAGATTTGTCTGAATAGCACTACATTTGCTTGATCAGATCCTTTTTAAGCTTCAATCTGTCGTATGCAAAGTGCAGATCCATTCACCGATTAGGCAACTACACACTCAACAGGTTTCTGCCAATCTTGCCAACAAAATTTACAAACAACTTCATCAACCTTAAATACAAATCAATTAGGTCAGTAACACAACAAAAACCTAATTCTCATCATCGAGATTACAAACAAGTCGGTACAATCTTGACCATTAGAAATCATAACAATCTCTTCACATTCAAGAAAATTCCAACCGCTCCATCGGACTTTGTAACTCATCACGCGCTATGCATTAGATGCAATCCATTTTGCTCCTTCCCTAGATAACAAACAAATGCGCCAAAACAATCTGAACTTATCCTCATACAATAATCACATGTGTCTCCATCATTACCGCTCATCAGATAATAAACCAACAAACTTGATCGGTTAGGGTTTAACAACTGATAGGGTTTACCAGTTACAATGCATAGAAAGGTTTAACCCTTTGTAGACACCTAAAAATGTCTCATTGATCATGTACTAATTATTCCTCTAATTGATTAAATAATTCTTTAGTTATTTGATTAAGTTAATTAATCATATTCTTCTAATTTCATATTTCCTCATCATCTTACTAATTATTATATTTCCTATTCTATCATCATTTAATCATTTTAACCATTTTCTAATGTTAATTAAATATTTATTATTTAATTAATTCTGATTAATTCCCCAATTTAAATAATCTTTATTATTTAAATAATTCTATTCTTAATTTCTATCTCGATCATCTAATCATTAACCATTTTCTAAATATTAATTAAATATTTATTATTTAATTAATTATGATTTAATCCTTTAAATTAAATAATCTTTATTATTTAATTAAGTTCCATTTCCAAAATAATTAAATAGTTTCTTTAAATTATTTAATTAACTAATCAATTCTTCCATTTCCAAATCCCCAAATTCTAATTTCATTTAATTTCATATTCTTGTAATTTCTTCCAAATTCAAATACATGTGCATGATTTCAAAAACTAAATTGAAAATCAAAGTCAAGGTCTAAATATATTCAAATACTAAATTGAATTAAAATCAATTCAATTATTTGAATAAATATCATGCAAAGATTAAATTGAAAATCTAAGTTTAAATGCAAGCACATGCTAAATTAATTAATTAAATCAATTAATTAATTAAATCATTTATCTCTTCAACTTCTATTTCCATCTTTCTGTTAGCTTTTTCTAAATTAAGCTTTATGTGTCATCCTCTTTATTTCCACCAATCATTCTTTTTCTTCCTTCAATCAGCTTTTTCTCAATCAGTTAACTCAATTAATCTATTCTATCTATTGAGTTCCACTCCTACAATTAGTAGTTTAACTATCAATTTTCATGTGAGCTCGCCTGAGTTCCACCTCTTGATCAATTTGTTCCACCTTTCAATCAATCTTCTCCAATTTTCTATAAATTGGGTATCCAATCTCCATTTTCAATAATCGCGAACTTTGAATCTTTGTGTCACTTGCAGGTTACCAGTGCAATATCTGAGAGCCATCATACCACAGAGAGGAGAAGAACAATGGAAGCAATATGCTATCTTGGGATAGGGAGTTTTGATTTCATTTGATTATTTTAATTCCTATTTGCTTGATTGTGTTATTCCATTGTCTTATTTGTTAAATTCTTTGGTTATAAGGGATTCATGATTTCCTTTTTGCTTCTAATTGATTACTTGTTTTTAAGATGAATTTTACATGTACGACATTTTGGTGAACCTGACGTGAATTAACAATAATTTAACCTTCTTTATTTTTCTATGTGATTTTTGCAGATTGTGCGGATTTTTCATTTTTTTTTCAGGTTGCATGAATTTCGAGAAAAGATTTTTTCGTCACGCAATCGAGCATTCATCGTCATGCAATCGCATAGACAGCAACACGCATTCAACCCTTCAGGGTCACGCATTCATTCTGACAGGGTCACGCAATCGCCCTGTCCAGATCGCCCAGTCGCCCTTTCCAAATCACGCATTCGCAGGAAGCTTTGTTGTTTAATTTTTTCTTCCGTTTGTTATCTGTTCTATTTAATTTTGTCTTAAATTTGGTTAATCCAGGATCAAATTGCTTTTATTTTATGATTTGATTGATACAGTTTATGGGAAGAAAAGTACAGTTCAGGATTTCAGGTGCAAGAAGGATGAAACAACAAAGAAGAGAAGCCAAACGCTATCAAAAGGTTCTCCAGGTAGAAAAATTGATACAGGATTCAGAGGAACAACTGGCCTTTGATAGATATAATAGCTTAGTTCTTTCTCATCAAGTTAAATATGATCTAATCAATATTGAATAGATGATGAGGAATTTGGCTAGGGCTTCACAATTGGTTTTGCAGGTTCTTGATTGGGTTTAGCTTTCTTTTATTTTTTATTTTTTTATTTTTGTTGTTGTCTGCCTTTTGTCACGCAATCGACCTGTTAGTGCTACGCAATCGACCAGATATCATCACACATTCAGTCTGTCAGATTTACGCATTCGCTTTGTTAGATTCACGCATTCGGTCCGTAAGTATCACACAATCGCACAGGTAAAATTACGCATTCGCCTCCGTCAAATTTTGAGTTTTTGTTTTTTGTTAATTTGGTTTTACTACTAATCTTCTGTTTACAGCTTGTGGTGGATTTTCAGAGAGGATTAGATTAGTATTTTTGCATGCACACTTCACACTTCATTTTTAGTGCTTAAAATCAACAATAGTTAAAATGGACATGCATGGATAACTTCACACTTCATTTTTAGTGCTTAAAATCAACAATAGTTAAAATGGACATGCATGGATAATCTCACACTTCTTTTTTGGTGCTTAAAATGAACATGGGTTAAAATTGACATGCATGCATCTCACACTTGGTTTTTGGTGCTTAAAATCAACAAATGGTTAAAATTGACATGTATGCCTTCATACTTGGATTTGGTGTTTAAAATAGACATGCACATGCGTATCTAACACCTAAATTAAAATGAATGTGAATCAGGCTAGATTAGATTAAATCATTTTTTCATTTTCTTAAGGTAAAGAACTTTTTATTGTGTATGGGGTGGACCTACTGTTGCATTAACTGACTTTCCACTCGCCTTCGAAGTCTTGGGAGAAAGAAGGAAGGTGACAATGATATCCAATTTTATTTTTATTCTACATAGTGAGGGGTATCTTTGACTGGGGATTTCATCACCCCACAAAGGTACTTCGAATTGGGATGCGTTGGAGATATCATCTCTCCCAGCGTACTCTCGAGCGGGTTTTTCGAGCCGCTATATAAATATACTGGTCAGGCAGCTAGAGTGTTGAGTGAATTCAATGTATGTGGGGGCCTTCTCTGCACTGATAAGCTCAACTAAAGCCTTAAGTGGCTTGCTCTAAGAATCCATCGTTGGATCGGGACCCCTCGAAACCTAATACTAAGAACCAATTTAGTTGCCAAAAATCCTACATTCAGTGGTTCCGGGAGTGTGTATCGTACCCCATAGATACCCTTCATGTACCTTACACTATGATACAGGAATCCCTCGGATATAAGATCCTCAGATCTTCGGGGTAAGAGAGACTGGCATGCCTGAGAAGTGTGTGTCATGGAGTGGAGCCAGTACTGCCAGACTCTCTATCTGTTCATTTTATCTCGATATTTCATAAGGGCCTCACTGAATGGTGTCCACTATCCAGCCTAAGATTATATTTCGTGTTTTTTTATGTATCGATGTGCTAGACCAGTATTGAGTCAGTCCCTTGGGCTATTTCAGGCCCTATCCCATGTATCTCCGAATTTTCCGAGATTGTATGAAAATTGAGTCAGTCAGCTATACATGCCTACCAACAATTGTTCTCAAATTTGGAAAACTAAAAAACATTGTCCCACACATGAAGTTACAGAAAACAAAGTCCATTTTGAAACCAAAACTCAAAAGTCCTTACATACTTGTGACCCTAGGTAGTCTTTTACATAGTCTTTTGCATAGTCCCACTTACGTCCTCATTATCATCCTAAGTCTTTTGCATTATCATCCATATTAGTTACATAGTCCTACATTATCATATACATCTTCATCTAGACCTCATATACGTCTAAGTCCATTGTCAGTTATAGGTTCATAGCATGCGCCTTCATGGGTCTCCCAGGTGATGGTTTGCTCCCCTTCGAGCAACCTAATTTAGTTCCAAATAGCGGTCAACGAGAAATCATTGATGGTCTAGTTAACTTAGCTTGGGATTTAAGAAGAAGAGCACCTCAATATATTGGAGTCATACATGAGATAAACATTGAGTCTAGGATTTCCCGTATAATTGATAGAGAGATTGAGGCTGAACAACTTCGTCAACAAATGGAAAGACTTGCATTAGAGAAATCTAGGAATGCTCAAAAGGTCTCACGTCAAAATCCTCAATAGAGAGTCTAGTATAGCCTTGCATTTGCATCTATAGTCTAGGGTTAAGTCATCGTCGCAATTTTAGATGCTCGTCACAAGGTTGCAGAAAGCGAAAGGAATAATAGACCCGAACAACACACAGTCTATAAACCCTACTTAGAATTTAGACATGTCAACAGGTCAACACTCAGGTACATAGACAATGTCCACCCTAAACAAATTACAACAACATTTGACAAAGGAAGAAATTGAATTTGCACAACAAGACCCACATGTCCTCATGATCCTAGATGCACTTATACATAGCGATAGGGACAAGTATCTTTCGTTGTTAATACAAAATGGGGCAAAACTGCCTAAGGATTTTGATGTCACAAAGATTTTACCACCAGGAAAAACTTTAGGTCAAGAAAACAGTCAAACACCACCCTTGACACAAATACAAGCAACGACCTCTAGTTTTCCTCAAAACGTACCTATCCAAACAAATGTCAACACAAATGCAAACTTTCAAACAAGTGTGTCATCTTCGGCAATCAATGCTAGTATACCATCATAGAGCATACCGATAATATCAAGTGTCTCAACACCTATTCAAACACAAGCAACAAGTGCAACCCAACCTCCAGTTTCCTATTCTATGGGATCCACATATAGTCAACAAAATGCAAACCTAGGTATTGCCAATAAAACAAGTACAACTCAACCAAACATGGGTTCACATATCAGCTATTTCACAGTACCTAGTGGAACGCACAACACACAAGGTTATAATCTCGGTACCTTCCAACAACCTCCTAGTTATGCAACCATGAATCCTTTTGTGGGACATACACAAACACAAGGTATACCTTTGACACAAACAGATATTCTAACACAACAAATACATAATTTACAACAACAAATGACGACCATGCAAACTGGTAACGATAAAAAGAGCTACACAATGCAGGACTTACGTCCTTATCCATTCGATCACACATTATACATGCCTCCTTTCCCACAACATTTTGAAACGCCCAAATTTGATAGATATCGAGGGAAGGGTGATCCTAGAGATCATATCAGAGAATTTTTTACGACATGTATAGAGGTTGCCTCAGAAGATACTTATCTAGTGATATTATTTCCTAAAAGTCTGGGAGGTCCGACTTTAGAGTGGTTTTCACATTTACCACCAACCATCACATCATGGGGAGAATTAGGTAAACAATTTATTGCAAACTTCTCGCACAACATTGACACCCCGGTTACTTTGATGGACTTGTGTGCTGCTAAACAATATGAGAATGAAACATTTGCATCCTTCATACAACGATGGAGGGCTCTCTATAGGAGGTGCAAGACAGTTATCCCAAAAACAGAGCAAGTGGACATGTTCACAGAAAATTTGATTCCTAAGATTAAGTATCCGATACAAATGCAATGTTTAACCACATTCAAACAAATCATGGAAAAGGCGCTCAAATGTGAGAAGGGACTAGTAGAACAAGGTCTTATTAAGTATGGCAATACCAACAACAATAACAAATCTAAGTTTTGGTCAAAAAACAAAAATGTTACCAATGATGGTATTGTAGATGCCAGAACGATAAACATAACTCAACCCATTTTATCTTTGGGAACGAGTATGTCATCTAATCCACATACAGGGAATAACGCAACCTCAGAAAATGTAAATGCTACACAAAACATGAACACAAGATACCCCAGGGTAAATGCTCCAAGAAGAAATTACACACCTCTAGGAGAACCTATTGAGTTAGCACTCAAGAAGTTAATACAGACAAATATGATCACTTTACCTGAGGTAAGAGTGTATGAACCAGGTCCTTTCAAACTCACATGGTGGAATGATAATGATTTTTGCGATTATCATAGAACTAAAGGTCACAAAACGACAAGTTGTTATAAATTGAAAAACTTGGTCCAAGATATGATAGACCAAGGGGACATCACAATTGATACCGATAAAACCTCAGCAAACACAAATCATACAATTTTTAAGGATCCTTTTGTTAAGCATGACAAGGGGAAAGCTACCACATCAGGTACCCAAGACAATATGGCTAACTACACAAAGGTCTCATACGACTACACTATTCATGCAATTAGCTCAGGAGATGTAGCAAACAATGATTCACAAGAAACACTTGATCAAGATGACCAATATCAAAACACTCACATAGATAATAAGAAAATTTGCATGATATTAGAGGCACTGAAGTACGATGATGATAGAAATCTTTGTCTCAGAGACTGGGGGCATGATCAACCATCTCACTCAGGTTGGTTTGAAGATGAACTCATAGAACATATCATGGATGTCAAACATACCCATACAGACTATGAAGAGGGATTTTACCTAAATCTTGATAAAAAAACCTATGATACAAATGATACAATTGCTACAATCACCATAACTCCCAAAGACAAAGACTGTGCAGTAGTTACTCGCAGATCAAAGGTAACTTTACAAGGAATACCACAAAATCAACCACCAATAGTAGGAACTTACAATGTTGTTGACCAACTTAAGAAAACTCCTGCACAGATATCATTATTTGAACTATTGCGAATTTTGCCCACTCATAGAGCTATACTGGACAAAGCACTTCAAGATTTGATTTTGAACAAAGATATAGATGAAAACACCTTCTAGTATATGGTGGGAAATTTGACACAAGGCACACATATTGCATTCATAGAACAAGATATTCCTAGTGATAGACTGCTTCATAATGACCCTCTACATCTGGAAGCTTACATTCATAAGAGAAGAATCAGAAGAGTACTCATAGATAGGGGAGCCGGTTTCAACATTTGTACTTTAAAGCTGGTCAAAGCACTAGGGTATTTTGAACTTCACATTGATTATTCTAAGAGGATAAATATCAAGGCTTACGATGATGAAGAACGTCCATCTAAAGGCATTGTAACATTACATGTACAAGTAGGACCAATAATGACAGAGGTCGCTTTTCAAGTCTTGGATAGAGAGCTAGGATATAACATGTTATTGGGCCGCCCATGGATCCACACCATGCAAGCAGTACCATCCACGTTCCATCAATGTGTCAAATTCCCATACAATGGTATTGAAATCACCATAAAGGGTGATCCAAATCCATTCCAACATTGCAATTATCTGAAAGATAGTGTGGATAATCAGGTACCTATCAATCAGGTCGTACCTCTCACTACACAGCTGGAAACATTAAAGATCACGGAAACTAAAAAGGAAATGCCTACAACATCCTCCTTACAAATAAAAGATATGGGTTGTGGAGAGTACTCTATTGAAAATGCTTTAAGTGGGAAACAATTGTCTCTTTCTCCTAAGTCCTTTGGGAAACCTCGCACTACAGTGCAAAAGCGAGAAAAAGGAAAAGAAATTGTCAGATATACAGACTCATGCTCTTTCATTAGATGGGGTGACTTACAAGAAGAATCCCTGAACGAAGATGTTAACCATTGGATATATAGAGAAGAAGATCACATGACAATACCTAGAATACACACAGATCAGTACGACAATGGATTCAAAATACTCCTAAGACATGGATATGATGGTACCACAGGCCTTGGGTTATAGAAATAAGGAAGACTAGAACCTGTTGTTCCTAATGATAATCCAGGGAATCAAGGATTGGGATACAAGCATGTACAACATATCACAGAAGCAAGACAACGTACCCTTGATATTCTAAATTGACCAAGAAAACCATTAGATTTCATATCACAAAGGAATTTGTCCACATAGGCGATCCCATCTTCGTCTCAAACAAGTAATTAGGTACCTACATCACCTAGTGCAGAATCAGATGGAGAAGACATGAGACAATTTCTGCAAGAACCTATCACTGAGTTACAAAATGATGCAGTTGTTAACACAACAGTACAGGCTAATGTGGCAACAGATGCAGGTTTACCACTACCACCTGAATCCCACCCATGGTTATTATCACTACTTCTACCATGACAAGCCACTTAGGCTCAATCTAATGAAACAGATGAAGAAAGATTGCAAAGGCTTATACCAGGCTTAAGAAGGGTAACTAATGTCCAAAGAAGACCAGTCAATCTACAACAGAATCAGAGACAGGAACAAGAAGAAATAAGTGATGATAGCTCATATGATGAAACATATTTTGAAAGTGAGATAGACTCTCATGACTATGAATTCTTATCACTCCATGATTCTAGCCCACCAGAAAGTGTAATATTAAGGAAGAAAATAAGGCTTATACAGGATGAAGATACACAAATTCAGTCAAACACTCAAGTCTTCATGTTATCAGAGTCTACTAAAGAAGGGAATAATGATTTACCCCTAGTTCATTCACACTTGATTGATTGGGGGCAAGAAGGAAAACCAATGCTGGATTAGTTTAAAAACGATGAAGCAATTTCAAAATTTCTAGGAGTCAGAGAGGGATTTCCACAAGGTGATCATAAAGCAGGGTTTGTTATAGACCTAAATAGAATGACATACTTTGGAGAAGAAAATTCTTCTGCAACAGAAGATAAGGATCAAACTACCCATAATGGAAAGAGTGACTTGGGTAACCTTCCTCTGGAAAGAGAAAGTTCAACATTATTTACAGAGGAAACAGAAGAAGTAAACATAGCATAAGGGGAGGTTGTACATAACATCCATCTGGCAAAATCACTAAGCAAAGAAGAAAAAGACAGATTCATCCATTTTTTCAAACAAAGACCTATCAACTTTGCTTGGTCCTATTCAGACATGCTAGGCTTAGACTCTGAATTAGTGTTGCATCACTTACCTTTGATACCGGGAGTTAAACCTTACAAGCAAAAATTGAGAAAAATGCATCCAAGTATCACATTACTGGTTAAAATAGAACTACAAAAATTGTTGGATGTAGGTTTTATTAGACCTATTGACTACGTAGAATGGATATCCATCTTGGTACCTGCGACTAAGCCCATAGGAGGCATAAGAATCTATACAGATTTTTGGGATCTAAATAAAGCTTGTCCTAAGGATGACTTCCCGCTACCTAATATCGATATGATAGTTGACCTAACAGCTAAAAATGAGATGCTATCCTTAATGGATGGTTTTTCAGGGTACAACCAAATTAAAATTGACTAGAAGATCAACATAAAATGGCCTTTACATGCCCATGGGGAACATACTGCTGGAATATGATGCCATTTGGTCTCAAAAATGCTGAAGGAACATACAAAAGAGCCATGACAACATTGTTTCATGACATGATCCACAACATAATGGAAGATTACGTGGATGATATATTGGCTAAATCACAAACAAGAGAAAGTCACCTTGCAGTTCTTACATAGATATTTGATTGATTGGAATAGTATAATGTCAGATTAAACCCGAAGAAGTGTGTGTTTGGCGTAACAATAGGTAAACTGTTAGGGTTTATAGTGTCAAACAAAGGAATTGAAATAGACCCTACCAAGGTCAAGGCAATCATTGATATGCAACCTCTATCAACACTTAAACAAATCAGAGGGTTACAAGGAAGACTGCAATCCATAAGGAGATTCATAGCATAGTTGGAAGATAAGTGTCACCCATTCCATCATTTATTCAGGAAAGGAGTTACTTTTAAATGGACAAAACAATGCCAGGAAGCTTTCCAAGCTTTGAAAGATTATCTTTTGAACACACTAGTGTTAATATCTCCTACTCCAAGATAACCTGTATTGTTATACATATCAGCAACGAACTTAGCTCTAGGAGCTCTATTGGCAGAGCATGACAAAAATGGAAAAGAAAGAGTCATTTATTATATAAGTAGGACTCTGATCGGCTATGAGCTTAATTATACCCCCATAGAGCGAACATGCTTAGCAGTAATCTTTGCATCCCAAAATCTTAGACATTACATGTTGAGTCATAAGGTACAACTCATTGCACGCTTTGACCCACTCAAGTACCTATTGAGTAGAGCAACATTGACCGAACGTTTAGCTAAGTGGGTTATGATCTTGAGTTAGTTTGATATAGAATACATAGATAGAAAAGCCATCAAAGGACAAATTATAGCAGATCAATTAGCAGAGGCTCCTATATAGGACAGTCACCCGTTGCTGATAGACTTTCCAGATGAATCTGTGTTTACATTAGCTGCCTCAGTAATGTGGAAGTTATACTTTGATGGGTCATATACAAGTCACGAATCTGGAGTAGGGATTCTCTTCATTACTCCTCAAGGGGACGTTATACCTAAGTCATTTAGGATCAATTTCCAATACACCAACAATATGGCTGAATATGAAGCTCTCCTCATAGGGCTTTGTACAACTGTACAATGGAGAATACAAGAGTTACAGGTCTATGGTGATTCGGAGTTGATTGTAAACTAGGTCAATGATGATTACAACACAAAGGATGACAAACTCATGCCTTATAAGAAGTTGGTCAAAGATTACAAGGAGCACTTCAACAAAATTACCTTTGAACAAATCCCAAGGATACAAAACAAGGCAGCAGATGCAATGGCAACCATAGGATCTCTTCTGAATATGCCTGCTAACGAAACTCAGTTTGAGTTCATCATAGAATAGTTGATGCTACCTGCATATGAGACTCCCCTATCAGAATATGTATGTGCAATCATGGGTCCAGAATCACCTTGGTACAATGAAATATATACATATTTACATACTCAATACATGTCACCGGATCTATCCAGGAATCAAAAGAAGACATTTATTCATTAGGCATCTAGCTACACCATTATAGCTGATACTTTGTATAGAAAGGGTTTTGATGGAACTCTTCTCTGATGCCTGGATGAGAATGAGGCACACCTTGCTTTAAAAGAAGTCCATTATGGAATCTGTGGGGCTCACCAAAGCGGTCTGCCATTGTCAAAGAAATTGTTGAGAACAGGTTATTACTGGCCAACCATGGAAAAGGATGCTTACAAGTATGTACAAAAGTGTAAACAATGCCAAATGCATGGAGACCTTATTCATGCACCAGCACAAGATCTTCAACCCATCACATCACCATGGCCATTTTCACAATGGGGATTAGATCTAGTGGGTAAAATCAACCCTACTTCTTCCAATGGGCACAAGTTCATCTTGACAACCACTGAATACTTTACCAAATGGGTTGAGGCAATTCCTCTAACATACACCACTGGAAAGCAGATAGCAAAATTCATGCTCAACTACATTATATGTAGATACGAAGTTCCAGTGTGCTTTGTTACAGATAACAGGAGTCCATTTAAAAACCAGGAAGTGAAAGAGTTGTGTGACAAATTCCACATACAATAGAGATTTGCCACGCCATATTATCCACAAAGTAATGGGCAAGCAGAGGCTACAAATAAAACAATATTGAAAATTCTTAAGAAAGTAGTTACCGACACAGGACGAAACTGGCATCTCCAGTTAAATCCCACTCTCTGGGCTTACAGAACAGGAGTACGCACACCTACAGGAGCAACACCATATTCCTTGGTCTATGGGACATAAGTGATACTCCCCATTGAAATAGAAATGTCGTCTCTAAGAGTCTCCTTACAGAACATCATTTCAGAGGAAGACTACAGGGTAGCAAGGTTACAAGAACTTGAAACAATTGATGAAAAAAGACAAACAATGTTTAACCATCTACAAGGATATCAAAACAGACTAAGACGAAGTTATAATAAACGGGTCCACCCACGAACTTTTCAAGTGGGAGATCTAGTACTTAAAGAGAATCAAAGGAACCTAGCGGAACGAGAAAGGCCAGGGAAATTCGAACCTAACTAGCTAGGTCCTTTCATTATAACAAGGGTCATAGGCAATGGAGCATATAATTTGGCTACCATGGAGGGAGATCCACTCTCTGACCCTATGAACAACATGCACCTCAAGCAATATTATACCTAAGGGTTGTATAGTTTAGGTTTTATTTTCCGCATTGCATATCATATCATTTAAAACACTGCATTACATATAGTTTCTTTTTTAAATGCATCACAGTCTCAAAGTTTCGGCAATTACATATAGCAACATCAATAAAACAAGGCAACTGCCCAATTTTATCATCTGTTTGCATTCAAGAGAAGCAAAGGTCGTCTCCTTTCTTAGATATTCAGACATGAAGTCTTTGAGGTCCTAAGGTCATTCATTTTCAACATTACCCTATGACGACACTTTACTTATGGTTGGGTAGTGATTTCACTATTTGAGACATTAACCCAAAACCTATCAATTGCTATATCTCAAACACATTAACAAAATCTCTAATTCATTCGAGACACCTAGTTGATCATATGACTAGTGAAAAATCTAAAATTTTGCTTCAGCGTCGTTGTAATTGTCACACCCAAGTAGGTTTCATTACTTACAAGTCAAGGCAAGAAAATAAAAAGAAAAAGAGCTATGCCAAATATCCATCTCAAGGCAAAAGAGAAATGATATATAACTGAAATATCATGTATACAAAGTGCGATAAAAAGATTGACTATGAGAACATGCAAGCAACTCCATCAGGGCTATGAATGCCTACTGGAAATGGAGCAATATCTGGGAAATTATAGTCTATAACCTTGTCAGAGCTCTCAAGGCTTGCTAGCAGCGAGGCTCTATTCGAGATGCTTTTAAAGTTAGAATAAACCACGTAGCTAGTCATATAGGATGCTAGGGATCTTTAGTGAACACAAGAGCAGGAATTAACTCATTTGCACACACATGTGCAAACAAAGATCTAAGTTTCAAGAATTCATGGGGAAGTTTTTTGCGTCTCCATTTGTAAATCCTAGTCACTAAGTGTGTTGAGATGAATGTTCCAAAGGACCTTAAAGATCGATCGACCGCTTGTCTATGAAATGTTTTGCACCTCCATTTCAATTGATGTATTACAAATGTTAAAACAAACACAACCAACCTTGTTCGAATAAGAAATGCATCTTCATTTTGCATACTGCATTCATATAGGTCATGTCAAGAATTCATTTGTCTCCACATACATTATGCAGATTATCATGTCTTACAGGTTTGCATGCTAGGGGCATAACTGAAAAAATCCAAAAAAATCATATAAAGTCATGAAAAAATCCAAAAAATCAGATAATGTCCTTCGAAAAAATCAAAAACAGTCAAAAACATAAAATTCAAAAACAGTGAAAAACATAAAATTCAAAAATAGTGAAAAACACAAAATTCAAAAACACTGAAAAACACAAAATCCAAAAAATCAAATAATGTCCTTCGAAAAATTCAAAAACACTGAAAAACATAAAATTCAAAAACACTGAAAAACACAAAATCTAAAAAATCAGATAACGTCCTTCAAAAAATTCAAAAACAGTAAAAAACCATAAAATCCCAAAAACATCCATATAATGTCCTGAAAAAATCAACCAAAAAAACATTCAAATACGATCCTAAAAAAATCAATCCAAAAACATTCAAATATCGATCTACATAATCCAAAAACATCAGAAAAAGCTCTTGGAAAAGAACTAAAAATAAAAAAATCAATCAATCAAAAAACTTGCAATAAAATGTCTTGTGAGAAACAGATACCCTAGCAGATATCCAGCAAACACTTCGTACGAAGTTAACAAAGGATACAACTATCTAGTCAAACATCTACAATCAACTGATCAAATTGTCTTATCAATCGTATCATATCCATATCAACCTGGTCATTATCTTGTCTTAAATAGAAGAGGATACACTCGAAATTAGACAGGTCAATCTTAAACAGGGTCCGCAACTTTCTGAGTTCAGACATTATCAACCATCACATCAAACAACTGAGAACGAAGGTACAAGGTCAGTATAGCTGCTGAATTTTGTCTGGGTCAATCTTTATATTTTTATCATTTGGTGACAGATATTGTTCCTATGCTTCTCAAGGATGTCTACAAGTGACTAGAGGAGCTATGATGGGCATTATCTTTTTCTTTGTTTGTTGTTTGTGGTGTGAACTGATGAAATTCTAGGGAAATTGCTCTAGTGGGTGTATGTGATAAGAGCCTTCACATCAAGGTGAAATCGCCACACATACCTCGACCCCTAGCGTAATTCCCAGAATGGAGGGTTCACTCCTTGTCTGCTACGTGTTTGTTTCTACAATGAGATATCTTTGCATCTTGGTTCCTTATACCATGATGTGCTAAGCTTCATTGTTCAATAATAAGGCTCAGTGATGAATGTATATTGGCGCAATAAAATAAATGACACAGGTTCATGATTCATTCATTTTCATTCTCATCTCATTTGCTTATTGATAGTTTGTTGATTTCCCATCTTCTTTCTAAATCGTATTCTTTTCTAACATTATTCTTTCATCAATTCATTCTCTCATATTTTGTCTCAATGTCATCTTCACATCACCTATCTCTATCTGCAATCAACTAACTATTCTTTCATCTCAGATTCTTCTTTTTTCGAGAGATCATTCATGTCTTTAATGCACAAACAATCTCTCGAGGGGGCATTACACCCTAAGTATCACCGGGGCATACTAGGGCATAATTTTTTAATTTTCTTTGAAACAACGTCGTTTTGATATTGTCTCAAAGAGGGTCAAATGTAGACACCTAAAAATGTCTCATTGATCATGTACTAATTATTCCTCTAATTGATTAAATAATTCTTTAATTCTTTAATTAAGTTAATTAATCATATTCTTCTAATTTCATATTTCCTCATCATCTTACTAATTATTCTATTTCCTATTCTATCATCATTTAATCATTTTAAACATTTTCTAAAGTTAATTAAATATTTATTATTTAATTAATTCTGATTAATTCCCCAATTTAAATAATCTTTATTATTTAAATAATTCTATTCTTAATTTCTATCTCTGATCATCTAATCATTAACCATTTTCTAAATATTAATTAAATATTTATTATTTAATTAATTATGATTTAATCCTTTAAATTAAATAATCTTTATTATTTAATTAAGTTCCATTTCTAAAATAATTAAATAGTTTCTTTAAATTATTTAATTAACTAATCAATTCTTCCATTTCCAAATCCCCAAATTCTAATTTCATTTAATTTCATATTTTTCTAATTTCTTCCAAATTCAAATACATGTGCATGATTTCAAAAACCAAATTGAAAATCAAAGTCAAGTTCTAAATATATTCAAATACTAAATTGAATTAAAATCAATTCAATTATTTGAATAAATATCATGCAAAGATTAAATTGAAAATCTAAGTTTAAATGCAAGCACATGCTAGATTAATTAATTAAATCATTTATCTCTTCAACTTCTATTTCCATCTTTCAGTTAGCTTTTTCTAAATTAAGCTTTCTGTGTCATCCTCTTTATTTCCACCAATCATTCTTTTTCTTCCTTCAATCAGCAGTTCAACTATCAATTTTCATGTGAGCTCACCTGAGTTCCACCTCTTGATCAATCTGTTCCACCTTTCAATCAATCTTCTCCAATTTTCTATAAATTGGGTATCCAATCTCCATTTTCAATAATCGCGAACTTTGAATCTTTGTGTCACTTGCAGGTTACCAACGCAATATCTGAGAGCCATCATACCATAGAGAGGAGAAGAGCAATGGAAGCAATATGCAATCTTGGGATATGGAGTTTTGATTTCATTTGATTATTTTAATTCCTATTTGCTTGATTGTGTTATTCCATTGTCTTATTTGTTAAATTCTTTGGTTATAAGAGATTCATGATTTCCCTTTTGCTTCTAATTGATTACTTGTTTTTAAGATGAATTTTACATGTAGGACACCCTTTACATCGGTTTACTGGTTCAACTCACAAACTTAACATATCGGTTTACAACATCTTCCACAAAGCTCTTCCAACTGGTTACTAGAAAATATAAAAAATAACATGAATACTATTACCGGTTCAATTGACATGAATGACAACATATCATTAATGCAATCTATATGCAAAATGCCAACAAACTAAAAATGCCAACAATCTCCCCCTTTGGCATTGATGGCAATACAAATATCAACGCCTCTATTTACTACTGAGATTGGTGAATAGGAATCCTTGTTTGCATTACCAAGTATTCACCTTGCTCTATCTGTCTTCAGCCTGCTGCTGGTTCACCTAATCAGACACATAACTCCTCCTCAATCACATAATTCTTCTCCCCCTTTGACAACAATGCCAAAGTGAAAGTAAAAACATGTAATTCTGCTCTCATTGTGCATCAACATCATACTGCAACTTGATGCTCCCCCTATGGAATACATCCACTTCTTCATCAATCCATGTAAGATTCTACAAGTAATTCAGGGACTAATGTAATCAACATCATGCTCAACTAACTTCATGAAGAGGGACAACCCCCAATTGACTTCTAAGATACTCAAAAATGGTCTTAGGCAGAGGTTTGGTAAAGATATCTACAAGCTACTCCTTGGTAGAAACATGCTCCAAGATAACATCTTTACATTGAACTTTTTCCCTCAAGAAGTGATACTTCAATTCAATGTGCTTAGTCCTTGCATGCAAAAACAAGATTTTTAGAAATGTTTATTGCACTTGTATTATCACACAAAATCTTTATAGGTTCTAAGATTTTGATCTTAAAACCTTCCAAAATGTGCCTCATCCAAATAGCTTGTGTGCAATTCATATAAGTTGCTACATACTCAGCTTCAGTAGTAGATTGTGAAGTACAACTTTGCTTTTTACTACTCCATGAAATTAGCCTTCCTCCTAGAAAGAATGCTCCACCAGTAGTACTCTTCCAGTTATCAATATTTCCTGCCCAATCAGCATCTGTTTATGCCTTCAAATCAAAATTTCCACCATATGGATACCATAACCCATAGTCAACAGTACCTTTCAGATATCTAAAAATTCTCTTTGTTGCCATCATATGTGCTTCCTTTGGATTCTTCTGAAATCTAGCAACTATAACAACTACATGGGCAATATCCGATCGACTGTGAACAACAAAGTGTAATTTGCCATCATTGACCTTTATTCCTTTTCATCTACAGACTTAGATGCATCTTCCTTGGACAATTTACAACCTATAACCATTGGGGTTCCAACTGGTTTATAGCCAGTCATACCAAAAGTCTTCAAAACCTCTTTCACATACTTAGATTGAGTAATGAAAATACCATTCTTCATTTGTTATATCTGCAAGCCTACGAATTTTTTTATTTCCCCTACTAATGACATCTCAAACTCATTCTTCATTTCTTCTGTAAAACAATTACTCATGTCATCATTACCTCCAAATATAATGTCATCAACAAATACTTCACTGACCAATATTTCATCTCCTTCAAACTTGAGATACATGTTGTTGTCATCACTGGTTCTAGCAAAGCCTATCTTCATCAGATGTGTATGAAGTCATTCATACCATGCTCTGGATGCCTGCTTTAATCCATATAGAGCTTTATGCAATTTGCATATCATGTCTTCCTTATTTGTCAATGCATAACCATCAGGCTGCTCTATATAAACCTCTTCTTCCAATATCCCATTAAAAAATGCAGACTTAACATCCATCTGGTATACCTTGAACTTCTTATGGGCTGCAAATGCAAGTAAAGTTCTGACACCTTCTAGTCTTGCTACTAGTGTAAAAGTTTCTCCATAATCTTCTCCTTCTTCTTGCGCATAACCTTTGTAGACTAATCTTGCCTTGTTGCGAACTACAATACCATCTTCATTTAACTTGTTTCTGAACACCCATTTAATACCTATAACATTCTTGTTTACCGGTGGGGGTACCAGGGTCTAAGTGTTGTTCTTCTCAATTTGATCCAATTCCTCCTCCATAGCTTTAACCCAATGATCATCACCAAATATCTCCTTAGCACTTCTAGGTTCAAAGGTGGAGATCATACAAGAGTTCTCTCTTATTCTCCTTCTAGTTTTTACTCCAGCATCCTTA
This sequence comes from Cryptomeria japonica, assembly GCF_030272615.1. Taxonomy (NCBI): domain Eukaryota; kingdom Viridiplantae; phylum Streptophyta; class Pinopsida; order Cupressales; family Cupressaceae; genus Cryptomeria; species Cryptomeria japonica. Next base: position 442,844,183 of record NC_081411.1, on the reverse strand, counting down.
TTCCCAATAATTTGTTCAGGAGTGTGATTCAGTCTCACATACCTAGGAATAACATGATCATTCTCTTCAGGTCCAGCTTCTTCATTATCATCTTCTTCTAAAATTATTTGTTCCGGTTGAACAAGTACATTAGGATTTGCTTTACCATTTTTTGATTTAACAGTTTCAGGTTCCAAAAGCAAAACGCAAGGATCTTCATCCTTTTTCTCAAAATTGGTTCCTTCTGAAACTTCAGGATATTCATCTACACGAACATCAACACTCTCAACAATTCTCTATGTCCGGTTGTTGAAGCATTTATAGGCCTTACTCTTGGTGGAATAGCCAAGAAATATGCCTTCATCAATCTTAGCTTCAAACTTACTTATGTAATCACCTCTTTTAATAAAACATTTTTTTCCAAATATCTTAAAATAACTAACATCAGGTGATCTCCCATACCAGTATTCATAAGGGGTCTTGTCCTTACCTCTTTTCACCAGAACTCGATTCATTGTGTAGACAGTTGTACTTACAACTTCTTTCCAAAATGTTTTAGCTACACCTCCTTGTATCGACAGACCGGTTGTTTCTCTCTGCTATACCATTTTGTTGTGGTGTCCTTGGTGCACAAAGTTGCCACTTGATACCATTCTCATCACAGTACTTAGTGAATTCCACAGAAGTAAATTCATCGTCTTGACCCGTTCTTAGACATTTTATCTTTTTGCCACTCTCTTTCTCAGCTAAGGCTCTAAATTCCTTGAATTTACCAAAAGCTAAATTCTTATCCTTCAAGAATGTGACCCACATCATTCTTGAACAATCATCAGTGAAGATCATGAAATATATGTCACCTTGAATGCTTCTTGTTCTTATTGGTCCACATAGATCTGTATGAACCAAATCTAACAAGTGCTCTGCTGAGAAGGACTTGCTCTTGAAAGTTGAAGAATTCATCTTTCCCAACTAACATTCTTTACAAAGAACATTAACCATTTTGTCTAGCTGAGGCAGACCTCTTACTGTTTTAGACTTGCTCACTTTAACAATATGACAAAATCTCCTATGCTAAAGCCGACTATCATCTATTTTTGCAATCAAACAGTTGGTAAGTTTAGGATTAAGATGAAATAGATTACCTCTAGTTTGTTTCCCGGTTGCAATCAATTCACCTTTGTTGTTAAAGATTTTGCACATACCATTTCTAAACTTCAGTGGGTATCCTTTGTCATTAAGTTGTGCCACACTCAAAAGATTGTTCTTTAGGCCTTCAACCCAATAGACCGATGAATACTAAGAGGGGGTGTGAATTAGTATACCCAAAAACTTTACCAAACACTTAATCAATTTTATTGCAGACCGGTATTGCCTTTTAAATAGTAGACCGGTTAATACACAGAAAATCCAAATAGTAAATAAAGCATTCACCCACAATAACACAATCACCATAACACAAGATATTTTGACACGAAAACCCAAATGGGAAAAACCATGGTGAGTAAAATTCACAAGTCTACTATCTGAAGAATAACAACCAGACTGGTTAAGGTCAGACCGGTTAAGGCCTTACAATGTTCTTCACCAGAACAGATCCTATTAGGAATCTTGATCTCTGTTAGGAGATAAGTCTTGTTAAAGACTACCATGTTAAAGGATTTCAGATCCACAACTGTGAACCACCTTGTTAGAGGATTTTGAACAGGCTTAACTAAGCCTACCCAGTTAAGGGTTTCTAACTTGTCGAAGAGATTAGTAATAAATAAGTAAGTGATCTATAAAGTAGCACAAATGCTTAATTAGATCCTTGATTGCTCTCTGTTAATGCATTGCGGCATTACTTCAGTCTTTTGTCCTTCACACGTTCAATCTCTATTGCAAGATACCTTCTTGCAAAAACCTAATCTTCTTATGCAACCCTTCACACACACACAAAACCCTAGACATGATGTCCTCATATAGGGATATGATTTCATGTCGGTCCAATGAGATTAGAATACAATTTCCTAGGTAGAGTGCATCTAGACATAATTTGTAACATGACACAGAATCACCATAATGGTGTCGGTGGATGATAACTGATCACACTTTACAAGTTTGTCGGTTAACAAAACACAGTATACCGATTACCGGTTTACAAACAAAGACTGGTAAACTGGAACATAGTTTTCCGACCTTAAAAAGATTGGTTGTTGCTTGGGGTCCTTGTATCGCTTGAGGTCCTCGGTCATGCTTTGACCAATAAGCTCCTTCTGCAAACACCGATAGTCTTCTACAAACAAAGACTATACATACAATGGCATATAATACCAGTTTGAATAATACATCACATAGTACCAATTGAGAATGACTCAATAAGTGTGTGTCCATCAATGACAATCACAACTAAACATCATCAAAATGCCAATAATCTCCCCCTTTGGCATTGATGGCAACACTTAGGAAAATTTGACATCTAAGTGCTTACAAAACAAAAATGATGCCATAATTAAATTACTCCCCCTAAGCATATACACTACTCCCTTTGCCAAAATTACAAGCATGTACTTCTTCCATTTGCATAAAATTTTCACAATACCACTCCCCCTTTGCCAACAATGACAAAGTAATGCAAACATGCCGCAAAGATTTACCAAAAACATATTGCATAACATAAAAATAGAGTATATGTTTATGACAATAATGAGTAAAACTTTTCAAAAATGAATTTAAAGTTTTTCAGAAATTCCTTCATGTCTGTAGACCAAGTATCTAGGAGTGAGGCAACAATTTCACTCTGAGTCTTCATCTGGAATGCTAACTCCTCAATGGCATCTATGGTGCTCAATTCTTGAGTGACAATAATGGCATCCATGTTCAGAAAGCACTTTTGAAGAATCTGCAACTTAGGTAATGAAAGCAATTGAAGTTTCTGCAAATCTTGAGTTCGCTTGCAAATCTCCGAATCAATCCTGGCAATCTGTTGCCTGTGAGTCTGAACAATTTGCCCATACACTGTGAAGGAATCATATGGCACTTTGAATTTCTCTATATACTGCTTTAACTCTGATTGGAGTTGACCCTTCTTCTTTAGAGCATCATCACATAATAGATCGGGCTGGTAGATTTTGCTCAAAAGTTTATGTCCTTCAGCCACTGCCAGACTGATATCATCTCTCTGATGGATCAACTTGGCTCTATCTTCATTAAATTGTTTCACCAAAGCAACTTTTAGTGCCTTTGCATGCTTTTTCTCTGCAGTAGCCTGGGCAACATCTTCCAATGATTGTACTTGATCACCCACTATTGTGCATAGAAGCTTCAACTGGGCCAGTGAAGAATCGATACCAGAAAGATTAGTATTGGAGACTAAGGTTGAAAGAGTGTCAACAACAAGTTGAATAACATCTTTTTCTTTCTTCCTTCTTAGTATCTCCAATCTTTCTTGAGCAAGTTGAATACTTCTTAGGAGCTCATTTTCATCTACCAATTTGGTGAGACAAGCAAGAGTCAATTTAGTGTGACCGGTGGGATCAACCTGTTTGGCTTGAACTTGATCTCCGATTGCCTTGGGAGTCTATCCACCTTCCTTTGTTTTGATCTCCTTTTGTCTCTTCTTCTCCTACTCTTCTTTCTCCTTAGCTTCCTTGTCGGCCTTCTCTTTCTCCTCTTTTTCCTTTTTCTCCTTTTCTACTTTCTCCTTCTCCTTCTCCGCTTTCTCCTTCTTCACTTTCTCCTTCTCCATTTTCTCCTTCTCCACTTTCTCCTTCTCCTCTTTCTCCTTCTCCAATTTCTCCTCCTCCACTTTTTCTTTCTCCTCTTTCTCCTTCTCCTTTTCCGCTTTCTCTTTCTCCACTTTCTCTTTCTCTGCTTTCTCTTTTTCCACTTTCTCTTTCTCTGCTCTTTCTTTTTCCGCTTTCTCTTTCTCCACTTTTTTCCTTTTTCTCCTTTTCCTTATCTGCTTTCTCTTTCTCAGCTACCTCTGGTTTAGTACCTTCGGCATCTAATGCATCCACATTGATAGGATCATTTTGCTCAGCTATTCTTTCTTCCTTATCATTGAAGGTTTCATTCGGTTTAGATTTTGATAGGTCAAGATCTTGCTCAGCTTGTCGATTTGTTTCAGATACCTTCTGCATCTTGACAACTTCTTTAGCCTGCAGATGAGTGTCTTTTTCTACTTCAGAGATTTAACCTCCAATTAACTGAAGGCTTCTCTTTCTCATGAAAAAGATGCCTTTGTACCGATCAAGAAGCTCACATAATTCATAATTGGAAGCATCTGGAAAATATTGATAAAAAATTTGCTCCCTAATTGTTTGCTCCTTTTCAATGACAATGCGCCATTTATTATCCAAAGAATTATACAAAAAATTAGAAACAATAGGTTTGATATCAATTGGAGACCGATCATTATCACATAAATACTTAATAAGTTCTTTCTCTACCTCCTCCTTTTTAGTATCGCTAAGATCATCAAAATAATCTTTTAGATCATCAAGAATTTTCCTTCTAATATTCTTTATAATCCTTTGATAATGTGTCATAGGCTTGTAAGAAGCAATGTGTATATTTACCGGTGCAGAGGTTGCAAGTACATTACCGGTTAACTTGGTCTTCTTACTCGATTGCCTCACCTTCTTTATTTCATCTTCCGATTCAGTGTCTACTGAATCCTGTGCTTTGTTATTGGTTTTCCTCTTCCTCTCAAATACCTTTGGTGGAATAGCCTCCGGTTTCTTCTTGGTTGGTGACCTCTTGGTCACTTTGGGACTGGTGGAAGATGTAACCGGTGCTGATGCCAATGGCACAACTTTCCTCTTCTTCTACTTCGGTACTTCAGGAGGATTAACTCTCTTAGAGTAGGTACCAGTCTTCTTCTTCTTTGGATAAAGCAATGAAGCAAGTAGGATAGAGGTATTGTTCACCACTTCATAGCCCATAGGCTCAACTTCCTCTTTTCTTGGCTCAACCACTTCCATTATGCAATGATCCACTTTGATCGTGAAACAAATATCATCTTTTTACTTCTTAACCAAGTCACCTGATAGCCTTGTTCTCTGGTTCATCTTCAATTTGAACTCATCAAAATACTTGTTCAGAGTCTCCGGATAAGTAGATCCTACTGCTTGCAGACCCTCCTTGATTTATCTTGTAACTGGTAGGTCACTTGACCATTGAACATCACCAACTCCCAGAAAATACCCTTGAAAGTAGAAAAACAACTCGACAAGTAGTTGATGGAATTTGAACCTTAGTGTCGTGTCCTCTTTAATGGATTTCAAATTCTCCATGAGTTGTTTTTGCATGCAGGTACACAAGTCGTACTCTGCATCTTACTTAATCATTCGATAAGTGGCATTCACTGTAGTTGTAGGAACAGAGTTCATTCTGCTTGCATATAATACTCTATACCCAATCACCATGCATGCATACTTCACCAAGTCATCTTCAATGTTGTTGATAGTCATTGCCCACTTGTCGCTCACAGAACTCGTGAGCTCTGTCACTTTGGCTTTTGTGATCTTACGAAGAACATGGACTTCTCCAATATTGCATAAACCGGTCACAACATGGATTGCCTCCAGTGTGATATCATGGGTTCGCTCAAGATACATCTTGTCACCATGAACCCTACTAAGAATAATTCTTATATGATCTTCTGTGAATTCCTCGAGAAAATATACTACATTGTGGAATTTCTTCTTCTCGATCATGCTGTATTATGGTTTAATCTTCTTATCTTTTCCAAAAAACAAACTCAACTGGGAGTGAATCACTAGAGACCCTAGGTCTTCCAGTTTTCAATCAATGTAACCAGAAACATCCCCTTCGACAATGACTCTGGCAGGAATTTGAGATAGGTCATTGTATTTCACCTTCTTCCTAAGAGATTTGGATGACTCCTCAGGTGCGGAAGAACTAGAAGAGACTTTGGATTGAGAAGCCACTAAATAATTTTGAATGATAAGAGTGAGTCGATGAAAAATACCTTTTCACTCCAAACTAGGGTTCGTCGATGTCGAGCACAACACACTTCTCCAAGAGATTGCTTTACCACTCTGAACTCCACTCTAGATAGCTTGAAATGACTGCTGGGTCTTGCACAAGATTTCTTTCTGGATTTCTTCGAGTGCAAGAGTGATCGCTTTTGTTGCTCTGCTCAAGTTAGAGACACGCTTCTTCGAAAATAGGTAAGTAAAAATGACTACAAGAATCGCCTTTATACATGCTCCTATCTACCATAATAAATGCATCACCGTTAGGGTACAAACCCTAATTTTACCTTTTACCACTTCATTTCTTCTATCGATCGACAGGTAACTAATACCGATAAAAGCACTTTACTGATATACTCTGGGGGTTCAAAACATTGTTACCGATATGTTCCCTCTTAAGCTTTTCGAAGCTCAATTTGCCGATTCAGGGGTCTCCACACTGGATGTGAAAACAGGTGCATCTTGTGGATTCTCTTCAGATTTATTTTTCCAAATTTTATCCATATCGGCTTGAATGATTTCAACATCAACCTTTCCTTTACCTTCTGGGTCGACCGGTTTGTCTTTCAATGGATTTTGTCTTAGTCTGCATGCTCTGGCAAGATGTCCCGGTTTGTTACAATGATAGCATACCATACCAGGGGCTCTCCATGGTCTGGTGTTCACATTTCCATTCTTTCTCCTACATGTTGCAGCAGTGTGACCGCTACGACGACAGATCACACAGGTTGCTCTCCAAGTGTTTATCAACCCATAACCATTTGACCAGTGGTCATAGGTTCTATACCGGTTTGGGTTCCGGTTCATAAGAGGCTCTTGGACAACTCCTTTTGATCTAGGTGCATAACCTCTAGGGTTGTTCATAACCGATCTGCACTCAAAATATCTATGCCCAAACTTGTTGCATGCATAACAATGACCATTAAATCTACCAGTTCTAGCCTTGTGGTCATACACATTGTTTTTCATGTAAGGGAAATTATTACAAGTCTTGCTCCTACATACATTGGCAGTATGTCCTTCCTTATGACAGTTAAAGCATACAGGTTTGAACTTTGACTTACCTTTGATTTTGCTGCTGTTCTCAGGTACCAGTTGCTCTTTTGGTGCATCAATCCTGGTTCCAAAGGATTCACCTTCCTCACATGCAGAGAAACCAAGTCCAGTGGTATCCTTTGATGGCTTCATTGATTCCAGCTTTTGGTCCAACTTTGTAGCACTCTGGTTGAACTTTGCAAGTATCTCCTTCATCTCAACAAGTTCTTTGGAAAGAGCTTCATTGGTCTTCATTAGGGTTTCATTATGAGAAATGGATGCATTGAGTTTTGCTTGTATTTATTCTTTCTCTTCCTTACCCTCTTGCAGATAAGCAGTAATGGTACCAATTTCTTGTTTCAACTTAAAGATATCCTGCTCCTTGTCCTTCACTAGATCCTCAACTTTTCTTCTTTTTTGCAGTTCCTTACTCATCCTAATGGTCAGTCCTTCCAGCTCCCTCCTCAGGTTGGTCTTGGATTCATTTAGTTTCTCCACTTCTTTGACTAGGGCATCCATGTCTGCTTCATGAGAAGAGTTGTTTTCACTAATTTCCATTATTTGCTCAGCAAGTTCTCTTCTTTTGGCTAAAGAGGCTTTATACTTGACCTTAAGTTCATCATAGGCTCTCTCTGATTCAACCAGACAGTGAGTGAGTTCCCTCATGCTATATTCACCCATATCTCCTTTCAAGTGGTTAAACTTAAAGAAAGGTTGGCTCTGATACCAATTGATAAATACTAAAAGGGGGGAGTGAATTATTATACCCAAAAACTTTACCAAACACTTAAGCAATTTTACTATAGACCGATATAGCCTTTAAACAGTAGACCGGTTAATACACGGAAAAGACAAATAGCAAATAAAGAATTCACTCATAATAACACAATCACCATAACACAAGATATTTTGACGTGGAAACCCAAATGGGAAAAAAAACAGTGATTAAAACTCACAAGTCTACTATCTGCAAAATAGCAACCAGACCGGTTAAGGCCTTACAATGTTCTTCACCAGAACAGATTTTGTTAGGAATCTCGATCTCTGTTAGGAGATAAGTCATGTTAAAGACTACCCTGTTAGATTTCATATCCACAACTATGAACCACCTTGTTAGAGGATTTTGAATAGGCTTAACTAAGCCTACCCGGTTAAGGGTTTCTAACTTGTCGAAGAGATTAGTAATCAACAAGTGATCTACAAAGTAGCAAAAAATTCTTAGTTAGATCCTTGATTGCTCTCTATTAATGCATTGCGGCATTACTTCAGTCTTATGTCCTTCACACGTTCAATCTCTATTGCAAGATACCTTCTTGCAAAAACCTAATCTTCTTACGCAACCCTTCACACACACATAAAACCCTAGACATGATGTCCTCATATAGGAATCTGATTTCATGTCGGTCCAATGAGATTAGACTACAATTTCCTAGGTAGAGTGCATCTAGACATAATTTGTAACACAACACAGAATCATCGTAATGGTGTCGGTGGATGATAACTCATCACACTGCCAGTTAACAAAACATAGTATATTGATTACTGGTTTACAAATAAAGACTGGTAAATTGGAACATAGTGTTTCGATCTTAAAAAGATTGGCTGCCGCTTGGGGTCCTCGTACTGCTTGAAGTCCTCGTACCGCTTGAGGTCCTCGGTCATGCTTTGACTGGTAAGCTCCTTCTGCAAACACTGATAGTCTTCTACAAACAAAGACTATACATACAATGGCATATAATATCAGTTTGAACAATAAATCACATAGTACCGGTTGAGAATAACTCAATAAGTGTGTGTTGATCAATGACAATCACAACTAAACAGCATCAAAATTCCAGCATAGACATCGTCAACACTGCTCTTCCCATTAAGAGAAATAAGTCCCTTACCTTTAACCATATAGGGTGAGTCATTGCCAAATCTAACAACACCGCCATCAAATTCCTTCAGGGAAATAAATTTTCTCCGATCACCGGTCATGTGATGGGAACAACCACTATCAATGATCCAATCATCAAAGTTATCCATCTTGGATACTAGTGCCTTCTGATATGATATTTCTTCCTTAATAGCTACAAACACAATATCTTCACTAGCATCATCATCAGATTCTTCATCAGTAATACCATTGCCAATAGCTACAAGATAATCTCTCTTGCCTTTACCCTTATACTTCTTAAATTTGTCTCTCTTGTATTTATTTTCACCATTAGGGCAATTAGGTGCTATATGACCAATCCTGTTGCATGCAAACCATTTTAAAGGTAGCCTACCTCTATATTTACTAGTGCCTCTAGGCAGTCGTTTTGCCAACAATGCTTCAAGTTCCACTAAGTTGTCTTCATCATCAACATCTTTGCTGGATCTAGATTCATAACCATGGCCGGTATCTCTACTTCTTCTCATAGATGGGTTAGAGACAGAAGCTCTGAATGGAGATTTTGATTTCTGTACACTACCATCATAGCCATTTAGTTCAAAAGTAGTAAGTTTACCAATAATAGATTCAAGAGTTACCTTTGTCTTGTTAATGGATTTCAACTCCTGAATAGCTGTAACTCAGATAGCATAGAGTGGTAGCAGGGTTCTTAGTACCTTACTGATCACTGTGGCATCTTCCACTTTCCCTCATGCACTCTTTATTTCACCAACTACGTCTTTTATCCTTTGACCATACTGCTGGATATTCTAACCTTCAGACATTCTCATGTCATCAAACTTTCCTCTTAGACTCTCCTCTTTAGCAATCTTAACATGTTCATCACCGCTATAAATATCTTCAAGTTTTTTCCACACTTCATATGCAGTTTCAAGACCATGAACATCTACATATTCAACATCAGACATGGAACTGATAATAGCCTCTAATGCTTGGTCATTTTCTTGCTGTTCTTTCTTCTGATCATCAGTTAGGGTTCCAGTCGGTGTAATATACTTGGTTTCTATATGATCTCAATACTAACTACCAAGACTCTTAATGCAAATCTTCATTCTGGTGCTCCATATTCTATAGTTATCTTTGTTGAACTTCAGACCTTCTTTCTTCATCATGATCTACAAGATCTTTTCCTCAAGATGTTAGGCTTTTAGATTAAAGAGGACCTGAGATGCTCTGATATCAATTGATGGTATGATGAAAGAATAAGTATCTGGTAGAATAGTGAGAGGGGGGGGGGGGGGTGAATCAATATACTGAAAAACTGATACAAAGTTCCCAAACTCAAATTCAACCACACAAAGTAAACTTATCACAGTTAAGATCAATATTCATAAGAATACTTGACATCAACCGGTTTGATTGTTATGACAACTTAACAGTAAGCAACTTCAATCTTGTAAACATTAACAATGCTTAATCATATATCAACATATTCATCTCTCAGTGCTTCTAGTTATCATGCCTTATCAAAAGTTAATCAAATCAACAAATAAGATCATAACCACAAAAGCATTCACCACTTGACACAAATGTTTATACGTGGAAAACCTAAATAGGTAAAAACCATGGTGAGATGAGACTCACAAGGATAGCTATATGAACTCTTCTAAAGTTCGCCCTATTAGGAACCAAGCCTATTAAAGCTTTACAATAAGTGCAAATCCATTCACTTGTTAGGCAACTACACACTCAACAAGTTTATGCTAATCTTGCCAACACAAACAACTTCATCAACCTTGAATACAAATCAATTAGGTCGGTAACACAACAAAAACCTAATTCTCATCATCGAGATTACAAACAAGTAGGTACAATCTTGACCATTAAAAATCATAACAATCTCTTCTTCACATTTTTCAAGAAAATTCCAACCGCTCCATGATCACTGCTCCATCAGACTTTGTAACTCATCACGCGCTGTGCATTAGATGCAATCCACTTTGCTCCTTCCCTAGACAACAAACAAACGTGCCAAAACAATCTAAACTTATCCTCATACAATAATCACACATGTCTCCATCATTACCTCTCATCAGATAATAAACCAACAAACTTGATCGGTTAGGGTTTAACAACTGATAGGGTTTACTAGTTACAATGCATAGAAAGGTTTAACCTTTTACACCGATTTATCGGTTCAACTCACAAACTTAACATACCGGTTTACAACATCTTCCACAAAGCTCTTCCAACTGGTTACTAGCCAATATCAAAAACAACAATATCAGCAATAACATGAATACCATTACCGGTTCAATTGACATCAATGACAACATATCATTAATGCAATCTATATGCAAAATGCCAACAAAGAAATATAGAGATGAAGATGCAAAATAGAGTTTGGTGGTAAATGAAGCAGTGCGTATGATATTTGGTGGTATAGTATGTTTGCATGAGAAATTCAATGATAAGTGTGTAAGTGACTTGATGTAAGGATGTTGATGTGATTTGAGTTGTTGTGTCAAATGGTATTGTAGTGCAGAATTGATAGTTGATTTAGTTGCAATATTCCAGAACATCTGGTTGTCCAGATATTTTAGTAAGGTCGAAGATTATGCTATAATAGTGACTATAATTAGCATATTGAGATGTTTTTATTCATACAATTCTTTTTTTCAAAGTTGTAAATCTATATCTTGCCTTGTTGTAGTTAGCTTCAGGTTTTTCAAGTCCTCTTTTGTATCCTTCCCCAAGAGTAGTTAGCCTTGGTCTACAAATCAGGAGTAGTGAGCTCCCTCTTTTGTAAAACATTCTTATATAGTGGATTGATTTTGTGAGTTGACGCTCACCGTGGTTTTTCCCAAATTGGGTTTTCCACGTATAAATTCTAGTGTTCATGTGCAATTGATGTGAATGATCTTATGATGTCTTCATTTAATTGTGTATGGAAGTTTATTATCTGGAATAAATGTGTTAATGTAATAATAAGGTCCAGAATTTGGTTTTTGTTGATTCACCCATCCCTCTTAGCATCTGGTGTGCGTTCAACACTCTTATTACACATGGGTATCTATAAGTGTACGTCCCCTAGTACCACCTAAAATATTTATAATATAATACACAATAATGAAGATTTACTTATATTGAACTACAAGTTGTATGTATCCCAAAATAGACCATTGCCCCTAAGTTATATATTCTACATATGATTTTCTCTAATCATGTGCATATATTATGTTTAGGCATGTGCTCTCTATGTATAACTAAATATTGTTTATGGTGTGAATATGATACCAATAGCTACATTATAAAATCGACAATCTCCCAATATTTTGTCCTTGGAATAATGAATACAATAGTAAAAGGGAGAACAAGAACAAGATTATAAAAATTAGATGAAAAATACCTCCTAGTTTGAAAAATCTATATGGAAACATCCTATACATTCACACAAACTTAGGTGCATTTTTCAAATTGATTCTTGTACATGTCATTATTTTTTTGTGAGGATGGATGTCAAGTGTTCATTCATCTACAATATGAAGGTGTTGGAGGCCTGTAAAACTTCATTGTGATGCAGGGGCATCCATTTTTCTTTCATGGTTTTTGGTGTTTAGTTTTCTTTCAGTTTTGGTTTTGGTTGAGTTTTATTTTTGTTATGTTCTTGTTGCAGTTTCTTCCTGTTGTCCTCATTTTTATTTTGCGTGAAAACAAGACAACCCCTACGAATTTTTCATAATTCATCCTCTTTTCTTTCAAAGTCAAGTAAACGAGGCATTTTGGTCATCTCATTTGTCCTCGAATATGCATTATTCAATGTTGAAATTCCCTCATAAAGTTAAAATTTTAAAATTTTAACTTAAAAAGTGAACTTCCCTATTTGGGTGCAAAATTGGGTTTTATCTTTGATTTTGCATCATCTTTGGTCATTGGGTGTAAAATCGAGTTTTAGCCCCAATTATACACCTTGGTGATTATTTTAGTGTCAATTGGACCTATAGGTCTGATTCACACCTTTTTGGTCATATAAGTGCAAATCAGACCTATAGGTCTAATTTACATCTTAATAAAACACGAGTTTGCATTTATTGATTTGAAGAGTTTGTTTTAAATCGGGTTTCTTTACCCATTTATTCTTCAATTTATGCCCTAATTTTCCATTATCATTTTTGTGGAGTTGCGAAGATATCGTTTTCCTCCAAACTCGATTTGCAGATTTCGTGGTATGTTATTTTCCCTTCTTATTTGGATTTTATTTTCAAAAGCTCTATTTCAATAAGCTTTTGATTTGTATTTTTGTCATGCCCTAGTTTTTCCATTGATAGAAATCAGATATGAAACCCGACACATACCAAGGATTACCTTGATATGTATTGGATTACAAATCCTACACGATTCATATCATCCAACTTTTGTTTCATGGTAGTGATGGGACTGTATGTCCGTCACACACCATGGCATGCATCATGGTGTGTGGCGGGCACACACCCCCGCCACTTTCACCTCTTTTTATTGTTCATCGTGATAATGGTTGGGCGGGGGTATTACCCTGAATCCTCACCACACTCTATGACTATGGTGTAAGAGTTCATGGTGGTCAGGTTTGTATCCTCGATGCCCACCACTCTCTTTGTAGTGATGGTGGTCGGGGTTACAAACCTGACCACCACGAGATTTAGGTCTACATTTTTTGCAAAGTGTCAGTTGGGTTTGAAAGCCCACCTGACACTGTTTTTTGGTTCTCTTTGCAAAGTGTCCATCAGGGTTATAACCCCACCCGACACTATTTAGTTTGGCTTTCCTTTTGAAAGTGTCGGTCGGGGTTGTAACCCTACTCGACACCCATCCATGGCATTTCCTATTTAAAGTGTAAATTAGGATTATAACTTCAATATATACTTGACTCAGTTACATTATAATTAATGTAAATTGGAGTTATAACTTTGATATACATTACTTTTTTATATTGATTTATATAAAGTGTAAATCAAACTTCTAAGTCCGATATGCACTTGGTCTTGATTTTACACTTATGTTAAGTGTAAATCGGACTTATAAGTCTCCAATACACACACATACAAATTGATGATTTTTGATCAATTTGTGCTCGATCGATGAACTTTTCCTATCAAATGAAGATTTTTTTTGAGGGCTAATCATTTCAAATAATGATCTTTTCATGTTGCACTGCATCCATTGCAAATGTCAGAACCCTCGCCAAGCAAAAAATCAATGAAGTTCACGAAGCAAGAAATACATCAAATGTTTCCTCCTTCTGTGTCATCAAATATTGACAATATTAGGGATACAGAGATCAGGCATGTTGATCTTGAAGAATTTTTGAAGAGGGTAAGAGAGCCACATTTTTCTTACAAGATGGATCCCACCATAAACAATGAAATTCATCTAGTGGCTACCTTTCCCATGTTGGCTCAAAATCCAAAATTTGTGTTGGCTCTTGCCAACAGATATGATCCTATCACGAAATCAGTAAAGGATGTTGATGGAAAGAAAACACTCATTAAGCTTGATGAGGATTTCTTTGATACAATTTTCAAGTGTTCTCCTATAGATCAATATGCTGATATTGACATGCAATCAACAGTAGCTTATTTTGATAAGAATTATGAGAAATGCAGGAGGAATATAAATTATAATTGGCTAAAAACGCCTAGGTCTGTGATTTTAAGGTGGCCAGAGACTCTTCCCTGAAGTGACTTCATCGAGGAGGTCAATGACCTCATTACTCTTCTCAGTAGATTAAAAGGCCTCTTGACTTCTAATACTTATTCTAAATGGATGTATCAGTACATTCATGTCATTAGGAAGAATAAAAAGAAGATCTACTGGGGCAAGAAAATTGTAGATGCTCTATTGGAACAATTGACTAAGGTGCCTACCACCTTGAAATTCTATATGACTTCTTATCTTGCCTATGCAGTTGCATCGATGAGCCATTTTCTAGGTCTATCTACCATAGGTAACAAGAGTCAAGTCCATGTTTATAAATACTTCACTCAGTTAACTCTCTCTAAGAGTTTACACCATTTCAAGAGATCAAATGATGCTTTCTTTTCTCATTACATGTGTTTATTTGATAAGGACCTTTAAAACAAAAGAGTATCAGATGAGGCATGGAAGGTGGTAAGTGAATATGGTTGCATTTTTCTTCAATTCCCCACATTCACATATATAAGGATTGAATTATTTGATGGAGGGTCATTTATGCTCCCAAGGTATCCGTCAGATAAGATTATTCTTATGGAGATGGCTTGTCAAATGGTTTCTATCCATGAGTGTCAATCTAGAGCTCATACGACAGGTTTTGATCTCTCCATCACCATAGGGAGATACTCCATCAATTCCATCTACAAGGCCCATGTCATGGAGGAGGAGATGAGGAGAGTGACTATAAGATTCTTCAAACCTGAAAATTTCTTTGATTATAGGGGCATGAAGAATAAGATTAAGAAGAACTATAATCATATCAATCAGATTGAAGTTGTATGGGTGGATTGTAGGACTGAAGAGGATTTGTGGAGAATGGACTACTTTCATTTGACAATAGAGAAAATTGAAAAGCTTGATGTAGCTAACATTTCTGAAGATCTTGAAGAGGATGGTGACATCCTTGATCTTGCATATGAAAGAAATAAAGTTGTTGGATTACCTCTACCTCTCATTCAATGGTCCCAAAAGGAGAATACTTCTATAAGGGCTAGGTTTCAAAAGATTCTTGATAATACCACTATTTGGTTGAACCTACATGGTGTTCAGATAAAGCCTTACCAAAATGAATCATTTGAAGAAAATGTTGTAGGCCCTAAGGGAAAGACTTTAAGTTAAGGACAAAAAACAGACAGGAACCTATGACTCCCAAAGTTCCAAAATTCAAGTTCACTGTTGGAAAAGGTAAAAGCCAAGGTGAGTCTTCAGCTCAAGAAACTCAAGCTCAAGAAGAGATTGGTGAAGGAGAACAAGAAGAAAATGAAGATGAACAATAGGAAGAAAATGAAGATGAAGTAGAGAATGAACAAGAACAGGAAGAAGGAGAATTTGATGAGGAGGGGGCACTTGAAATTCCAAGTACTTCCCATTCTCAAGAAATGCATGAAGGTATTCCTCCTACATCATGTGATATCATAGGTACTACTTCAGTCTCTATTACTGATGCTATTCCTTTGGGTTCCACTGTGTCATTTCCTTCACAAGCTCCAAAAATACTTGTCATTCCTTCCACCTCCACAAGTGAATCAACCCTAGATACACCTCATGACAACCTTGATATCGTGTTCATTCCTAATATGTCTTAGGTTACTTCTTCCATGTTGCAATATTTTGAGAATTTCATGTCAGAAACCTAGGTTCCTCCACAGGTTTCTATTGCTTCAAATGCACCTGCCATTGTTACTTTCTCTTCACCCATTGTTACTACTAGTGTTCGGTCACATGAGTTGGCTACACAAGTTTTGATTGTTAATCTTAGAGGATCCGGTTAATACTGGGAGGGGGGTGAATCAATATTAACAAAAATTGAAACTTTCAACACCAAAACAAACTTATCTCAGATCTAAAAACATTCAACACAAACCAATTCTTCATAACAGATTTCCTTATCAAATCTAGATAATCATTTACACTTATGCAAGCTTATTAATCAGATTAGCCATTAACTCAATATTAGATCAACAAACACTATTACCAACTTATTAAGTGATCATAATTCTTCATCAATCATTTAACCATCAATATCGGTAACCACTTTAAGATCTTTGATAAACAAACATAAACTGTCTTAACTGGTAATCAGAAATAAAACATGAACATCACAAGAAAAGAATTCCACACATGAACACCATGATTTTCATGTGGAGACCCAAATAGGGAAAAACCACGGTGGGAATTGGTACCCACAAATATTTTGCACTCTTTCAGAATGCGCCTTGTTAGGAGCCAAGCCTAGTTAGAAGCTCACAATGATGCCCCATTAGGAGCAGACCCTATTAGGAGTCACCTGGTTAAGGGATTTACCTTAGCCCTGTTAGGAGATTTGATATGTTAGGATCAACCTCGCAAGAGGATTTAGAACTCAAATATTGAGTCACCCTATTAGGGGATTTTACAATGTGAGGCCTGTTAGGACCTACCCGGTTAAGGGATTTTACCTGTTGTAATTGTTAGAGAACAACTGTGAATGATATATGTATAGAACTCAAATGCTTGCTTGATCAGATCCAATTAAGTTCTTTAAGTTTGCATCACTCTAGAAGATCTTCTCACATACCCTCGTTCGGCTTCACACACTTCTCAAAATCAACGACACTTCAAAACATCAACCTTAACAACATAAATAACCTTTACAATTAGGTCAGCATAAAAACCCTAAGACTTACTACATAGATCATCACAAATATTTACAACTCATTAAAAATCATCATATGGATCATTACAATCAATTACAAATCAATATCAGTCGTCGAATGATCATAAATCGTCACAACAATTTGATTTGGTACAAAGTCAAACCCTTAGCTCATTCCGCTAAGCACTTTGCACATTCCCAAGAAATTCGCTCTCCAAATGCACCAAAACATCTTTCAAACACATCATGCGGTTTGTGTCGCATTATTATCAACATGTGAACTTGATGTAGATCACCGCCAAACCAAAAATCATTACCGGTCAAGAGAATTCTTTATCAGTCCTTAAACCCTTCTTAAACCCTAGCAAAACTTCATCAAAAATTCAAAAAAATGCCTTCCAGTAATCATCATAGTATGCAGTTCTGGTTACATACTCAAATCCATTATAAAAGCTTATGTTTCAAACCACAAGTCACCAAACATCACCAATCACTCGATTCCATCAAAACTTATTTGTTTTATCGGTTAAGGTCCTAATTCCTAGTCTTGCCGGTAAACCCTATCAAACTGTCAAACTCTAACTTTGGTAGACCAAGTCACTTAGCCAACAAGTCTATCATCATAAACCATATATAAACATCATCAAACATCAGTTGACCCTGGTTCCCGTCAATGACAACACAAATAACTGATCATGTCATCTTTCCTCTACCGATACAATCATCTATCACTATCTCAGCTTCATCAGTTATGACAATCATGCCAACAATCTCCCCCTTTGGAATTGATGACTACACTAAACATCAACATACTCAACTCATATTGTTCCGCTCTGATCTGGATCTTCTCTGCAACTCTTCTCTTCTCTACTGCACCTCATCTATTGGTTACACTTTATCTTCAATTACACATCTTCTCCTCCTAATCATATGTCTTCTCTTATGACTAATCATATTTCTTCTCCCCTTTTGACAATAATGCCAAAGGTGCATAATCATCACAAATCATCAAATCTATTATTGCTATCTTCAACATGTCTGCAAACTCATCTAAGTTGCTCCCCTGCGGAGTAGCCTGCATCTCACCAATCCAAAGTGAAAAATAGTCATGAAGCCCACTGGATTGATGCATCCTACATTCTAGTTATTTTTGAGTAGGGGTCTGACCCCTAATTTACCTATGAGATACTCAAAGGTTGTCTTCGACAATGGTTTTGTAAAAATGTGTGCTAACTGCTCTTTGCTTGTCACATACTCCATTCTAACTTATTTTTCCTATACTATTTCCCCTAGAAAATGATATTTCAATTCTATGTGCTTAGTTCTTGCATGTAACACAAGATTTTTTGAAATATTAATTGCACTAGTATTATCACAATAAATAGTTACCTGTTCAGACATATCAAATCTAAATCCTTCAAGCACATGTCTCATCCAGATTGCCTGTGTGCAATTCATTGATGCTGCAACATACTCTGCCTCTATCATTGACTAAGAAACACAAGTTTTCTTCTTACTTTTCCAAGAAACCAATCTTCCTCCATGAAGAAAAGCTCCACCGGTAGTGCTTTTATGGTCATCAACATTGCCTGCCCAATCTGCATCAGTAAACACATTCAAAGAAAAATTTCCTTTATAAGGATACCATAAACCATAATCTACTATGCCTTTCAGGTACTGGAATATCCTTTTCACCGCCACCAAGTGAGTCTCCTTGGGATCCTTTTGAAATCTAGCAACCAATCCAACAACATGTGCAATATCTAGTCTGCTATGAACGACATAATGCAATTTACCAATCATATACATGTATTATTTCTCATCAACAGATGGTGAATCATCTTGTTTAGACAACTTGCAACCTATCACCATTGGAGTACCAATCGATTTACAATCCTCCATGCCAAATGTTTTCAATGCCTCTTTGACATACTTGCTCTGATAGATAAAAATTCCACCATCTAATTGCTGGACCTTCAACCCAATGAAAAATTTAATTTCACCAATAAGAGATATCTCAAATTCCCTTTTCATCTCCTCAGCAAAATCCATGCATAAGTTATCATTACCACTAAAAATTATGTCATCCACAAATACTTCAGCTATCAATACTTTCTCTCCATCAGTCTTTAGATATATGTTACTGTCCTCACTAGTACACTAGAATCCTATCTTGGTCAAGTGTGCATGCAACCTTTCAAACCATGCTCTCGGTGTCTGCTTCATTCCATACAGTGCCTTCTGTAGTTTTAAAACCATATTTTTGTCTTCAGACAAAGAAAATCCATCCAGTTAATCTATGTATACTTCTTCTTCAAGGATGCCACTATGAAAAGAGTATTTAACATCCATCTAATAGACTTTAAATCCTTTAAATGTAGCATAAGCAAGTAGCATTCTTACTCCTTCCAATCTCGCCATAGGTGCAAAAGTTTCACCATTATCTTCTCCTTCTTCTTGTGCATATCCTTTGCAAACCAATTTTGATTTATTTTTCACAACCTTGCCTTCTTCATTTAACTTGTTTCTAAAGACTCATTTAGTTCCAATCACATTCTTGTCTTCCGGTCTGGGAACAAGTATCCATGTTTTGTTATTCTCTATCTGACCCAACTCCTCATTCATTGCATTAATCCACTCATCATCATTTAATGCCTCTCTTATTGTTTTCGGCTCAATAGTAGAAATCTGATAGTAATTTTCTCTTATTTTCCTCCTTGTTTGTACTCCAACATTTTTATCTCCAATTATTTGTTCTTCTAAGTGATTTAGCCTGACATACCCTGGAATAACTGGTTCCAATGTTGTGGTTCCTGCTTCATGTTCTTCATCGCTCTCTACATTTACCCGTTGAGTACATATTTCTGCAACATTTTGCTCATTAGTCTTCTGCACTTTCGGTTCTATAAACACAAGTCTTTCTTCATCTTTCTCAGGCTCAGATCTGCTGGTCTCTCCAGATTTCTTAGAGAGTTCATCTATCTTCACATTAGCACTCTCAATGATCTTCTTAGTTCTCTTGTTAGCCTTACTCTTTGTAGAGTAACCAAGAAAAATGCCTTCATCACACTTAGCATCAAACTTTTCAGTGTAATTATCTCTCTTAATATAACATTTACTCCCAATTTTTTTGAAATAACTTACACTAGGAGTCTTTCCATGCCATAATTCATAAGGTGTTTTGTTATTATGTTTTTTGACAAGTACCTGGTTCAAAGTATAAACAACAACGCTTACTACTTCTCTCCAAAACATCTTTGGTACTTCACCTTGAATCATCATGGTTCTAACAACTTCAACAACTGTTATATTCATTCTCTCTGCTATCCCATTCTGTTGTGGAGTGGAGCTGACATCTGCCTCTTAATTCCCTATTCATCACAGAACTTCACAAACTCATCAGAAGTAAATTCACCTCCTCGGTCAGATCTCAAACATTTTAGATTCTTCCCAGTATCTTTCTCAACAAGAGCTTTAAATAATTTAAACTTACTAAATGCCTCAGACTTTTGTCTTAGGAAAGTTACCCACATCATTTCAGAATAATCATCAGTAAAGATCATAAAATAATTATCACCAAAATTAGCTCTTAGTCCTCATATGACCACAAAGATCAGTATGAACCAAATCAAGAATATTCTCTGAAGAGAAAGAATTACTCTTGAAAGATACAGAGGTCATCTTACCCATTTGACAATCTTTGCATAACACATTGTCCAGTTTCGTAAGCTGGGACAAACCTCTCATAATAATTGACTTACTAACTTTAATCAAATTGTCAAAATTGACATGACAAAATCTCTTATGCCACAACCAGCTGTCTTCAATCTCCGCCACCAAAAAATCATTTACATTAGTATTCAGATGAAATAGATTACCTCTAGTCTGCTTCCCAATAGCAATCAATTCTTGATTGTTTCCAAGAATCCTGCACACTCCACTTTTGAATTCAAGTAGACATCCCTTATCATTAAGTTGTCCAACACTCAAGAGGTTGTGTTTTAGTCCTTCAACACAAAAGACATCATCTACATTACTCTTCCCATTTAATGAAATTGATCCTTTACCTTTAACCATGCAGGGAGAGTTATTACCAAATATTACAACACCTCCATCAAACTCTTCAAGGGATAATACTTTTATCACCGGTCATGTGGTGTGAGAAACCACTATCTATTATCCATTCATCACTGTTATCCATGTGAGACACCAAATACTTCTAATCAGTCAAATCCTCCTTCACAACAACAAATATTATCTCCTCATTGTCATCTTCTTCCGATTCATCATTGGTCACACCTTCATCCATTGCAACATAAAAATATTTCTTACCTTTTTCTTTGAATCTCCTAAACTTCTCTTTCTTATCAGTGTTAGGGCAGTTAGCAGCTATGTGTCCAATTTTACTACAAGAGAAACACTTCAAGGGTAATTTACCTATTCTACTAGGGAATCTTTTAGCCAGTAATGCCTCAAGTTCCATTAGATGATCTTCATCATCACCATCACCTCTGCGATCGCCATGACTAGACCCGCAGTCATGATTATGACAAACATCTTTTCCTTTCCTTGCTGATACCAGTTACAGAAGCCTTAAAAGCATATTCAGAAGGTTTGGAAACATTTTTATCAAAATTGTTTAGTTCAAATGCACTTAACTTACCAATTAGAGAATCAACAATGACTTTATCTTTTGAAATGGATCTCAGTTCTTGAATAGCCAGACACTCTGATAGAATACTCTGGTAAAAGAGTTCTAAGCATTTTACTAACAACAGTACCATCTTCAATCTTACCTCTAACACTCTTTATACCACCTACAACTTCCTTAATCCTTTGTCCATATTGAGCTATGTTCTCACCGTCAACCATTTTCATATCATCAAATTTTCCTCTCAAACTCTCTTCCTTTGCCCTTTGTACATGTTCATCTTCTCCATAAATTAAATTAAATTTCTCCCATACCTCATTTGTAGTTTCTAATCCATGAACATCAATATACTCAGAGTCAGACAAAGTACTTACAATTGCTTCAAGAGCCTGAATGTTTTCTTTTTGTTCTTTGAGTTCATCTAGTGTCAAGAGACTGGTAGTAGGAGAAACATATTTGGTTATTACATGATTCCAATACTGTGAACCCATTCCTTTAATGTAGATCTTCATTCAGTCACTCCATATCCAATAGTTGTCCTTGGTAAACTTGGGACCCTCCTTCATTATCTTTCACAAAATCTTTCCCTCAAGCTGTTAGGCTTTCTACACATAGAGGACCAACACTTTGATACCAATTGTTAATCTTAGAGGATCCAGTTAATACTGAGAGGGGGGGTGAATTAGTATTAACAAAAACTAAAACTTTCAACACCAAACCAGACTTATCTCATATCTGAAAACATTCAACACTTAAACCAATTCTTCATAACAGATTTCCTTATCAGATCTAGATAATCATTTCCACTTATGCAAGCTTATTAATTAGATTAGCCATCAACTCAATATCAAATCAACAAACACTATTACCAACTTATTAACTAATCAGAATTCTTCATGAATCATTTAACCATCAATATCGGTAACCACTTTAAGATCTCTAATAAACAAACATAAACTATCTTAACTGGTAATCAGAAATAAAACATGAACATCACAAGAAAAGCATTCCACACATGAACACCATAATTTTCACGTGGAAACCCAAATAGGGAAAAACCACAGTGTGAATTGGTACCCAAAAATATTTTGCACTCTTTCAAAATGTGCCCTGTTAGGAACCAAGCCCAGTTAGAAGCTTATAATGATGCCCTGTTAGGAGCAGACCCTATTAGGAGTCACTCAGCTAAGGGATTTACCTCAGCCTTGTTAGGAGCTTTGATCTATTAGGATAAACCTCGCAAGAGAATTTAGAACTCAGATATTGCGTCACCTTGTTAGGGGATTTTACAATGTGAGGCCTATTAGGACCTACCCAGTTAAGGGATTTTAGCTGTTGTAATTGTTAGAGAACAATAGTGAATGATCTATGTATAGCACTCAACTACTTGCTTGATCAGATCCAATCAAGTTCTAAGTCTGCATCACTCTGGCAGATCTTCTCACATACCTTGGTTCGGCTTCACACACTTCTCAAAATCACCGAGACTTCAAAACATCAACCTTATCAACATAAATAACCTTTATAATTAGGTCGACATCAAAACCTTAAAACTTGCTACATAGATCATCACAAATCTTTACAACATTAGAAATCATCATTTGGATCATTACAATCAATTACAAATCAATACTAGCCATTGAATGATCATAAATCATCACAGCAAGATGATCTAGTACAAAGTCAAACCCTTAGCTCATTCCGCTAAGAACTTTGCACATTCCCAAGAAATTTGCTCTCCAAACGCGCCAAAACATCTTTCAAACACATCACGCGGTTTATGCTATGTTATCATCAACATGTGAACTTGATGTAGATCACCGCCAAACCAAAAATCATTACTAGTTAAGAGAATTCTTTACCGATCCTTAAACCCTTGTTAAACCCTAGCAAAACTTCATAAAAAATTCAAAAACATGCCTTCCAGTAATCATCATAGGATGTAGTTCTGATTACATGCTCAAATCCATCATAAAAGCTTATGTTTCAAACCGCAAGTCACCAAACATCGTCAATTACCCAATTCCATCAAAACTTATCTTCTTTACTGGTTAAGGTCCTAATTCCCAGTCTTGTCGGTATACCTTGTCAAACTGTCAAACTCTAAATCCGGTAGACCAAGTCACTTAGCCAACAAGTCAATCGTCGAAAACCATTTGTAAACATCTTTAAAAATCAGTTGACCCTAGTTGCCATCAGTGACAACACAAATAATTGATCATGTCACCTTTCCTCTACCAGTACAATCATCTCTCATCATCTCATCTTCATCCGTTATGCCAATCATGCCAACATTGATTGCTAAAGTAGATGAAGATTCAACATTTCCACCTTGGCTAGTGTCTAACACTCCCAAGAGGAAGAAGCAAGCTGTATCTATGAATGATTTTGATTTTAATCAATTGGTGCCTGTTAATCCCAAGGGTAAGAAGAAGGCTAAAACTCTATCTAGGGTGAAGGTAGATGAATCAAAGAACAAATATGTGGAGATGGCTATTCCTCCTCAGGATATAGATCTTGATAAAGAGTAGCCTATTGATTATATCATGAGAATAATTTATTTGGGCAAACAAATGCAATGTGAAGGTACAGTAGAAGATGCTCAAACTTCTTTCCAGCACCTTGTGATAATGTTCAATGAAGAGAAGATGAAGAAAGATAAATTAAAGAAACAGGTTGACCAGCTCATAGAAGTCTTGATCAAGATTACCAAATCCTCAGAAGTAATTGATCTAGTCACTTCTTCAATAGATGTACAAGTTGTTAAACAATTTGAACAAGTAAATTCTCGTGGCAAAATAATGGGCGAATGGATGGATAGATTGTTGAGCTAGGGAACTCATCTCCTATGTTCAACAATCATTCTTATAAACAACTTGGAGGAGGTAAGAATTGATATTTATAATACTTTAAATTTGTTTTTAAATGAATTAGAAATGCATGAGAAGGACTTTGACTCTTCGTTGAAGTTAGAGGATTTTCAGTTAGATATTCTAGTTGATAATGAAGTGATTCCTTCAAGGGAAATGTACATTGAGCAACAAGAGATACTGGAAAACTAGATGAATGTTCTTGAGGTGCTTATCAAAGATTTAAGGAAAGCACAAAAAGAATGTGATGATAAAGGGAAAGACATCATCGAAAATATTTCATCTCTTCCTTGCACTTTTTTTGATGAGAATCAAAAGCCTCTCCATGAAGATGCTATTATTAAAGAATTCAGTTTGCTAATCGGTGAAGAGGTTGATAAACAAACTTTCTCAATGTCCTCAATTGATAAGTTGATCAATATCCAAGTAAATTTGGATGATTTTGCCTCGCTTTTGAAGAAGCATAAGAAATGCTACATGAGCCTCAAAGATTCTATCACCAAGGTCAAGGCCATCACAAGTCACACTAAAGGACCTAATCGAGAACAAATGAAAGTAACTTTGCAAAAGTTCAAGGAATTCATGAAGCAGGATCAGAATGGAGTGTCTGGTGACACTTAGTAATTTTCATAGTAGATGCATTTTTGAATAAGACATTGACACCTTAAGTGTCAATTTTGTATTTAGTTCTTGCACTTAGGTAATGCACGTGTCCTAGGTCAAATCGAACTCTACCTTTGACTTGGTCACAAATTACTTATTATTTTCCTAGTTTTATGGCGCACCTCTCTCCTATGTATATAAGAGGTTTCTCATGTTGCAATTGGAACTATTATCTTCAATATATATGTTGAAATTTTGTCAAAGTAAAAAGCTAAGAAGTGAAACTTTGTATTCCTTTTGTAATTTTGAAATTTGATGAAATAAGAAGAAAGCTTTCAACATCCAAACTTTGTTTTGGGTTCATTGGTGGTGTATGGTGAGAGTGTTCTTATGTCATTTTTATTATAAATTATTATTTTACTCAAGCGAAGGCATGTTGAGAATATTATTAAAGTGTAGAGGCAATCATTAATTTGTGAACTTTGTGTCATATCTTGGCTATTGTTGATAGAATAGGAATTGGTGAGTTTGATATTAGTTTGAAGACTTTGTACTTCATATTGGTACTTTTAAAATAATTTCAGCTAAGATATATTTAGGTTATACTTTAAAGACTTTGTGCTTTATTGTGTCATATTGGGAAAGAAAAATTGTGATTTGAAGAATTTGAGCCCTTGTCATTATTTTCAGAAAAATATTATCAAAAATATAATCAGGAATCAATACAAAGACTTTGTGCTTTACTTTGGATTTCCTGGTTATCACATTGGGTTACAAAAGAAATTATTTGAAGAAAGGTTGATATGAGAGCAACGATTTTAAGAATTTGAGCTTAAGCACTCTTTCTCGTCTCAGATAAGCAACAAAGGACTTTCACCCCTTCATAGAAACTTTGCTTCTTTCCTTATCCATATTTTACTCATTCTTGCATTTAGAGTTAATTTGTAACATCGAAAGTGTAAGAATTATCACTACTCTATATTGTAAATTCTTTCCTGAAGCAAGAGGAAAATAATAACATCTATCTTAAAAAAAAAGATAAGATGATGTTTGTTGGTAAAAAAATTTGTCACTGTGAATTCTCCTTAAAAATTGACCTTGTTCGCTTGAAGAGAAGTGACAATCGTCCCAACAGTTGGAGAGATTGTGGTGAGGCAACAATCTTCCTCTACGTTTGAAAGGGGCAAGTCCCTCGTATGATGGGGGTATTTAGGAATTTTGTGTACTTTTAACCTAAAAGTACATAAAGGAGAAAACACAAAACTAAAGAAAGGTAAAGAATAGAAACCTCAACAATAGACATACGAATACCAATTGAGATTTCACAATACATAATGATTACAAAGGGGAATTTAAGCACAATATAAGCTCTGACTTTCAATGATGATGAAGGAGGGCTACAAATCTCAACATACGAAGAGCTAAACAACTCTAACACATCCAAACTAGGATACCAAAGCTTGATGATGTTTCATTACATCAATTGCATAAATCATAAGCATTCCAATAGATGATAAATGATTTGCACATGGACAAAAGATACCACTAATTTGACACACGAAAAATCAGCAATAATAACTCAAGAAGAACATATAGAACATACGAGCTAAATGCATCCTTTATTATCTTCATGAAATTATACAATCTCAAGAACCCTTTTACACAAAGTACAAAACCAAAAGTCATTAAACTTGTTCTCAAAATTTCTCCATAGTCTCCCCTTTTGAAAAGTCCCCCTTAACAATGCCAAAGCCTTTTATTTATAGGCTTGAGAGAGTAAATACTTCATAACCACCTATCCTAACTACTTTATGTAACCACTTACAATAACCACTTAAGATAACTATCATAAGCAAACACTCAGAATAACCACCTAACATAATCCCTTAGCACAAGTTCTTAAAATAACTCCCAAGTGATCACTTGAAATAACTACCTCGCAACTACTTCAGATAAATACCCTAGGAGAATCACTTAAAATAACTATCTAAGTTAATCACTTGGGATGACTACCATTTTTGGAGACAAGTTAGGATTTACCTAACTTTTACAGTAATAACTTGTAGTTGTAATAAGTGACTATCACTATAACATCAAAGAGAGAAGTGAGATATTGGCCATGTCGAAGTGGCAATGTGTCTGCTTGTAATCATCAAGAACTTGGTTTTGGAAGAAATCCACCGTAATCACATTGATGATCAACCTTTCCTTCCATTTGACATTGTCTCCACATTTTGTCTATGTGTAATATGAGAAGACTTCCAATTGTATGTGTTGAGCGTGTTCTTCCAAAGCATTTTTCCAAATAGCTTCAAAATAAATATATGCACCCACTGCAATTAAAATTGTTGTACGCTCTATCATTAAAGGTTGACTTATTTGCATATATTTGAAAGGTCTCTTTAAGAATGTTTTGATCTTTAATAGAGCTTATATGCATTCATCGAATTCATGAGATTGAATCCCTTGGAAGCATTCTGTCAAAATCTCATGTCTTGAACACACAGAAAGGACTTTAGTGAAGGTTGTATGAATCGGCCTTATTGGCCTGACATTTTCTTTGAAGTTTCTAAAGCCTTTTTAACAAATTTATTTTGTGCTCAACCTACAAATGCTATATTCTGTGAGACATTATTTCTTTATACCATCCTGCCAAGTGGTCGATGTGCTTATCTATGGCGTGAATGTCTTCAACTATAATATATGACAAAAATCTTTCTCCTATCAGACTTTGATGGGTGTTCGTGGGCTCTTCAAAAAATCTCACTTCGATGCTGGGAGAAAAGGTGTTGGAAAATATGTCATTTGGCTTTACTTCTATTAATTACATTGCCTCAAAGACTTTCTAATGTATTTCAACAAAAATATCTTGTGCTTTTTACAATCACCGCAATCCATTACAACACCTCTCTCTTCTATATTCTGTATGCATGTTGACTTGTTGAAATTGCAACTGCAACATTGGATAAAAATTAATATGCTTTGATAGATGTCTGTAACATGTCTGAGAACTCCTATCTCCATAGGCATGGGCACGCGAGTTCTAGTTGCGTATTTTGGCTTAACATCAGTCGATTGCATTTTCTTGGAAGTTTATAAAGCCTTCTCAACACTCTTATTGTGCATACCGTGCAATCATAGCATGGTATGAGATCACATTTCTAAGGTTTTATGTCAGACAAATAATGCATGCATATCGTCCAGGGCAATCACAACTATAACATTTTATGAAACTTCCTTTATCCTAGGTGTTTTGATGGACATCCATAACCTTTGCCGAAGCACCCATTTCAACACTAGCAAAGAAGATGAAAAATAGTGGCCCCGTCGGCTTTATGTGGGTCAATTGCATTTGACTTGGAGATTCTCAAGCCATTCACCAAATGCAGTATGTGCATATCATGAGCATCACATTCCATGTGGGTTTCTAAAGCCTTCCAAAACAAATCCATTGGATATATATCTCAAGTTAGTTATGATAACTAAATTTTTCTATCGACTTCTTTCTCAACTTGGCCAACTTGCCAATGTTGATTTTTTATATATATATATATTTTATCGTTGATGACAATTATAACAAATATTAAAAACTCCTCCTTCGGTGACTTGGTGATAAGCTTACATTTCCGTGTGTAGATAAAGAAGATGTATTTTATTAGTTTCTTAGGTAGTTACAATAACTACTTAATCACTTCAGTTATCGACCATTTACAATGCTTTCCAAACTGTCCAAAATTGCCGACAAACTCTGATAAATTTGAATACACTGAGCCTTGTTTCATTATCGAGCCTTTGGAGAAGTTTTCAAATTTACCAAAATCATTAATGGGCATAATTTCACTCTTGGTGTTGACCTTCAAAAAGATGGATGTAATATACTTCGTTGGCATATTGTGCAAGGTCACCAACTTAGGCATGTTGTTAAAACTGCTGATGAAGATATACAAGGCTCCTTTTGGTAAATGTGTTAAATAGCTTATGTGATAGGAAACTTAGCATTTGAGGATTATAGGAGACCTTTCAAATCGACAACTATTGCACACAAGTTTTTAAAGGCCAAAAAGTTTAAAATTTTCCAAGTTTAAAAATAGTGGTAACAATGTTCCACCCATGATTAGAATAGAAATTAAAGGTTGTGTTTCATTTTAGTAAAATAGAGTAGAAAGCTAAAGGGGGAGACTCCCCCTAGAAGAATAGGAGAGATTAAATCTCATGTTGCTGTGATTGAAACCATAATTTTGTAGATTCACATAGTTTACAAAATTTTCAACCAACACTTCCTATTCCTATCTTAATTGTGATAGGAAGATGGGTTTGCAACTAAGTTCAATAACCCAAGCAATAATCGACAGTTGCACACATTGGCAGTCAGTTGCAAAGGGCACATAGTGGCAGTTGGTTACTAAGGCCATGTTGGCAATCGTTAACCAACCAAATTTCCCTTTATTTGAAGATTGAATTTTTACTATATCGGATTGGTCTGGCCGAGAGGGAGAGTTAGTTGATTTCCCACAGAGAAGAGAAGGTTGAAGGTCGTGTTGACAAAACTAGTCAAAGCAGAGAGTAATCTAGCTAATGTGGATGGTTGATCGAGCCAATTTGGGAAGAAGGTTGTAACAATGTGTGGAAGGTTTAATGTTATGTTTGTATTGCAAACAAACCGAGACCTCGGAGGGGTCAAATAACTCTTATATTGTTTAGGAACATTGTGTATGGGAGAAGTATTGTTTCATTGTGTTTTTGTTTGTCCTACTTTGTAAGGACTATGCTCTGTTTCCTGTCATAAATGAAACAAATTGATTATATAAACTGGTTCTTTGTTTAACTCCTAAACTTCCTATAATTATTGGCCTGTCAATATTTGTTTTTGTGATCAACAAGGCTTGCCATCACATTGTAAGTTGTTGCCGAAGATTGTAATTATACCTTTAATAGAATAACTACTATTTACATGCATTGCGAAATTAGTAGACACCATTTTTACATGCAAGTGAAATTATGTATTCAATTATTTGAATACTATAACATTTATATCTCCATTTTGAGCATCATGATAAAAGTTTCAATGTTAGATTAATGACCTCAAAGGAATCATTTGTGATATCTTCCAAAAGAGGCTCATTCTAGAGTGTACAAAAACATGTGTTTAAAGTGCAATCCTAGGGGCTAACTATTCTAACTACCTAGTTGATACAACAATTGGCATGCAAATTTGGGTTCCTTTCAAAAACCTATTTTTACTTAATCAAAACAATTGGCATGTGAATGGAAGTGAATCTATGGAATATTCAACCAAACATTAAATAGCAATTAGTCCATCTATATATTAAAGAATAGAATTAGAAAAAAAAACTATATAAAGAGGATAAGTTTGTTACCATGATCTAGTATATATATATATATATATATATGGAACATTTTCAACTACTATGTTCTATTGATAAAGTTGATTTTGTTTATTGT